>NW_025892414.1:9937-21288 GCF_002878395.1 Capsicum annuum | reverse complement strand
ATTTAAATATAATTTATTCTCAAAAATAATTTATTTGGATAAATTATTTTTGAGAATAAATTATATTTAAATTAAGATTTTAATCATTTGAATTTATTTTCAAGATAAGCCTTAATTAAATCCAATATTTTGTAAAATAAATATTTAAGTAACAAATTATATAATCTCGTATAACTGAACACGATAGTATATAATCTCTACTTAAAATGATAAAATTATGTATGAAAAATATTTTAAGCTTTTTTTTATTTGGATGAAATAATTATTTTGATTTATTAAAAATTGAAGAAACTCAGGATTAAATTTAGTCGTGGAGGGCAAAAATTAGGTGTCAACAACTGCTCCCTCCCTTTGGGTAGGGTGGATGTAAGTAACCCTGGGCAAAGGAAGGTTGACGTTCCTAAATTTAGTTCGACCATAGATTCGAATCTGAAAGAGGTTGGTTTTCGCACAAGTTTCATAGAGTCATGGCCGGACCTCGGTATTAGGTTTCCTACATATCTCAGGTTACATGAGAATTCAGGACACTTGTAGTTCATAGAGCTTGATTTAAAGCATGATTTTCAAAAAATTCACAAGTTATCTCAGTTTTAGAGTGTTTGATAAAACTGAGAAACTGGGGAATAAAGGGATTAGGGGGAGGTTGGAATGCAGTCGAGTTTTCTACATAGATCCCAGCCTACATATCCCCAAGATTTTAAGGAATCAGACTGCTTGTAGTTTGACTTAATCGGTAGAAAAGATAGTCTTTTATTTCAGACCATCTTTGGCTCGAAATGAGTGACAAGTTGATCGAGTTGTAGAAAAGAGGCGTGTAACCTCTTAACCATGAATGTGGGATCCTTCACATCCATAGTCAAGAACTTACCTGGACATAATTTCTAAAACTCTAAGTGTGTTGCCACCCGAATTTGAAAAAAAAAAGAAGGTTACCCTCGGCATAAGTTTAAAAATATCTCGAAGGTGAAGCTGAAACCAGAATATCTTGAAACACCCACATGCCTTCTAACAGGGGTGTGGTTGGATGGAGGTGGTGATAATCCTTTAGCTCGCGTCCAAAGAGTTTGACGTCCCTCTTTAGACTATGTCCCGTTTTGCTGCTAAGAAAGAGTTCCACATTGTGTTGCGTCCTACCTAAAGTCGTCCGCACCTGTGGTTTTTATTTGAGATTTTTATCTTCTCGGATGCTCTCAACAATGCTTCAAGCAAAAAGTGTTAGTACTAAACATAATTCACGAAAGAGGTATGTAGTCTTTTACCATATCTTTATGTGAGTTGTGGCCTGAAAAGCGAAGTCATCCTTTATTGTACCTATATCACTTATTGTATGTGGCATGATAACCTCTCCGGTTGTAGCCGATGATCAATTTATAAATTTTCCCTAAATTGTCAATCTTTAGATGATCTTGCGCATTATTTGATGTTGGATACGAGGTGACTTATAGATATCCTTTGAATTTCTAGCTTTTAGGTAATCCTGCACATCATCCGACTTTGGATAAGAGATGACTTATAGATATCCCTCCAATCGCTAGCTTTCAGGAGTTCCTGCACATCATCTGACCTTGGATACAATATGACTTATAGATAATCCCTCAAATTGATTGTCTTTGAGTAATCCTGCACATAATCGATCTTGGATATGACGTGGCTTATAGAGAACCCTTGGACTTATCAATTTGACAATCTTGCATATCCTCCGGTAAGGATTTAGTTGCGACTTATGGATAACCTTTGAAGTATCAACTTTTGGGTGATCTTGCACACTATCCGATTAGGATGTTATTATGTCTTACGAATGACCTACAAGCTATGAACTCATAGGTGATCTTTCACACTATCCTATTTCAAAAAATATGACTTATAGATGACCTTTAAATTGTCAATTTCTAGGAAATCTTATATATCATTCATCCTTAGATAGCGACCTGAAGGCGTCCTTCCAAATCGTGTGCTCTTAATGTATTCAGATACTAATTCATAAAAAAATGATGATATTCTCTATGCCAGCGTTGTGTCTTGCATGTCAACAGATATATTGAATACTGATGATATCCTCGACGCCAGCGTTGTGTCTAGCGCGTCAATAGATATTGAATGCTGATGATATCCTCGATGCCAGCGTTGTGTATAGCATGTCGACAGATATATTAGATACTGATGATACCTTCTACGCTAGCATTGTGTATAGCGTGTTGACAGATGTTGAATGTTGATGATATCCTCTACGCTAGCATTGTGTCTAGCGTGTCATCAGATATTGAATGATAATGATATCCTCGATGCCAGCATTGTGTCTAGCGTGTCAATAGATATTGAATGTTGATGATATCCTCGACACCAGTGTTGTGTCTAGCATGTCGATAGATATATTGGATGCTGATGATACCCTCTACGCCAGCGTTGTGTCTAGCGTGTCGACAGATATTGCATGATGATGATATCCTCGACCCCAGCATTGTGTCTAGTGCGTCAACAGATATGTAATGGCCTTTGCAGCAATGATATGTGATGGCCTTTGCGGCAATGATATGCAATGGCCATTGTGGCAGTGATAAAATGATTTTACCTGGCTTTATTTGTCAGTGTCCTGCTTTCTACATGTACCTGTACTTAAGGTAGACGATTAGTAGACACAAAGTCACTTTTACTAGCGAATATTTTTAGGAAACTTCTAAATACGATACGTGTAAAGAAGACAAAGTGCTTTTTTTGTCACCTACGATCTCAAGAAATGAGATGGACAAATCAAAAGGTCCTCAATAAATGGGCATTAAACCTATTTTTGGGACTGCCCTAAAATACCATTCTTGGGAATTAATGATCTATTGTGGCTCCCAATTTGCTCGAAGATTTTTGAAAAAGACTCTCATTTTGCGTATTGATCCCTTCATCCACAGAAAAATGATTAGTTGAATGAAATTACTCTATGTTGACCTTTTTCGATCCTTGATTTGCTCCTTGCCATCTCTTGGGAATTCCACCATATTGAGACTTCCACCCTGACACTCTATCCCAAATAATGTCTAGGCAAGTACTAAGTAAGTGAATCGTAAGATTTTTTAAAATAGTCTTAAATTTTTGAAAATAATTTTGAAAACTTCTATAAAATTTTAGAAAATTTTTGCCAGTCATGTCATGTACTAGCTCAATGAACGTCTTCCTCGCGGTTCTGACTATATCCGATGGATGGTTTCCAAAACTCATGATTATTGTTGGAGGGTTTCTTCAAGTAGTTTTATCATAGCCAAAACTGAGTCTACCCAGACTTTGTTACAGTTGGTGGTTTCCAAAGCTTTAACCTCTGGTGCTGGGGAATTTGGAATATGTTCCGACATTTGGTGGAAATTTTGAGGTCTTCCTCAAAATTTCTACCCTAGTTTAAACTTGTTTGAGATAATACCAATCTGAGCGGATCTGAAGTCTTTGCTGATCTTCATTCTCTTTGTTGGATGTCGATCTTCTCTTGTGAATTTTTGAGATTACTTCTCAAAAATTCTTCCCCAGTTTCCATTTCCTAGGGTTATATGACCGAGCCGTTGGGGCGCCCACATATCCCCTTGAAGTAGGAATCAGGTCAAACGTAGTTCAGGCTATGCTAGGGATATACAAAAGAAATTAATGGGTTGACCGAAGCCGACATAGGCCGCCTACGTATCCCGTTTATTGGGAATTCAGGTCATCATGTAGTTCATACATAGAGGGGAAAGGATAAATTTTCCTAAGGGGTTGACCGAAGCCGACATAGGCCGCCTACGTATCCCTTTCTTGGGAATTCAGGTCAAACGTAGTTCATGCATAAAGAGAAACGATTATAGGCAGTTACACACTAGCAAACAACATTATTACAAAGGTGATTACAAACAAACTAAGAAAACACAAAAACTAGAACGTCATTAAACGTAATATGTCTTTACCGCATCAGAATTGATTGGTTTGGTCCACTCTGTGCCATCCATCTCAGAAAAAATCAGAGCTCCTCTACATAGCACCTTGCGAACTATGTATGGCCCTTGCCAGTTTGTAGCGAACTTGCCGTTGTACTCCTCTTGGTGAAGGAATATTCGTTTGAGAACCAGTTGCCCCACTTCAAATGCTCGATTTCTTACCTTTTTGCTAAAGGCACGAACCATCCTGTGTTGATACAGATGACCATAGCATACAGCGGCCATTCTCTTTACATCAATTAACATAAATTGTTCATAGCGAGCACGGACCCATTCTTCGTTACTCAGTCCAGCATCCTGCATAAACCTTAGGGAAGGTATTTCGACCTCAGCGGGTATCACAACTTCATTCCTATAAACTAGTAAATAGGGAGTTGCTCCTGTGGAGGTTCGAACTGTTGTTCGATACCCTACCAAGGCGTAAGATAACATCTCGTGCCATGATCTATCATTTTTGACCATCTTTCTCAAGATTTTCTTGATATTCTTGTTAGCAGCTTCTACGGCTCCATTTATTTAGGGATGGTACGCTGTCGAGTTGCGATGCACAATCGTGAACTGATCATAAATTTCTTTCATCAAGTGACTGTTTAGATTTGCCCCATTATCAGTAATAATCGATTACGGCACTTTGAATTAGCAAATCAAGTTATTCCTAATGAAATCTGCAACCACTTTCTTAGTGACGGCTCTGTATGAAGCAACTTCAACCCACTTAGTGAAATAATCGATGGCGACTAAAATAAATCTATGTCCATTCGATGCCAATGGCTCTATTGGTCCGATAACATCCATGCCCCAAGCTACGAAAGGCCAAGGAGAATTCATTACGTGAAGCTCGTGTAGAGGCATTCAAATCAGATCTCTGTGTATTTGACATTTTGGACATCTCTGCACAAACTTACTACAATCATTTTCCATAGTCATCCAGAAGTAACCGATTCTCAGGATCTTTCTGGCAAGGACAAACCCATTCATGTGGGGCCCACAAAATCCAGTGTGTACCTCGTTTATCAACGTATTGGCTTCCTCCGCATTGACGCATCTTAGGAATCCCAAATCAAGAGTCCTCCTAAAAAGAATTTCTCCACTTGGAAAGTAATTCTTTGCCAAACGCCGGATTGTCTTCTTTTGGTTGTTACTAGCCTTTTCAAGATATATTCCAGATTCCAAATACCTCTTAATGTCATAGTACCAAGGCCTTCCATCAGTCTCCTCTTTCACGTGTACGCAATGTGTGGGTTACTCCTTCAGGCTTATTTCCAAAGGATCGATATAACTCTGATCCGGATGCTGAATCATGGAAGATATCATGGCCAAAGCATCAGAAAACTCGTTTTGTGTCCGTAGGATATGTCTGAAATCAACATCCTTGAATCTTCCGCATAATTCTTGTACCAGCTCTACATAAGGAGTAATCTTGGAGTTTTTTACCACCCATTCTCCCCGTACCTGGTGAATCAATAAATCTAAATCTCCGATGGCTAGCAATTCAAGAACACCCATATCAAGTGCCAATTTGAGCCCCAGGATGCAAGCTTCATATTCATCCATATTGTTGATGCATGGAAAACGTAACTTAGCAGTTATCGGATAATGCTGGCCCACTTTTGACACCATAACTGCTCTAATTCCTGAACCTTTGAAGTTGACCGCCCCATAAAAAATAGCCTTCATCCGAGGTAGATTTTCGTGATATCTTCTCCTACGAACAAAACTTCCTTGTCTGGAAAGTATGTCCGAAGTGGCTCATATTCCTCATCAACTGGGTTTTTAGCCAAATGATATGCTAAGGCTTGCCCCTTGATTGCTTTTTGGGTTACATACACAATGTCAAACTCACTCAGCAACATTTGCCACTTAGCTAGCTTTCCTGTAGGCATGGCCTTCTGGAATATATACTTCAATGGATCCATTCTCGAGATGAGGTAAGTTGTGTAGGACGATAGATAATGCCTCAACTTTTGTGCTGTCAAAGTCAAAGCACAACATGTCCTTTCTATAAGAGTGTAACGGGCTTCATATGATGTGAACTTTTTACTCAAGTAGTAAATGGCTTTCTTTTTCCTATCGGTCTCATCATGTTGCCCGAGGACGCATCCAAAAGCATTTTTTGAGACTGAAAGGTAAAGTAATAATGGAATTCCTTCTCTCGGTGGGATCAAAACCGATGGTGCAGACAAGTATTCCTTGATGCGATCAAAAGCTCTCTGACATTCTTCTATCCACTTATTCAGTGCATTTTTCTTCAACATCTTGAGAATTGGATCGCATATGACTGTTGATTGAGCGATGAATCTACTAATGTAATTTAGATGACCCGGGAAACTCATAACTTCTTTCTTGGTCCTCGACGGTGGTAAGTCTTGAATTGTCTTAATTTTGGATGGGTCTAGCTCGATCCCCCTTCTGCTGACTATGAAACCCAGCAACTTCCCTGATGGCACCCCAAAAGCACACTTAGCAGGATTTAACTTCAAACTGTACCTTCTTAATCTGTTGAAGAATTTCTCCAGATGAGTTAGATGATTCGAACTCTCGCGGGATTCGATAATTACATCATCCACGTACACCTCAATCTCCTTATGGATCATATCATGGAAAATCACCGCCATTGCCCTCATATATGTCGCACCTGCATTCTAGAGACCAAACGATATTACCCTGTCATGATAAACACCCCAAGGCATAGTAAAAGCCGTTTTTTCTACATCTTCCTTATCCATCAGTATTTGATGATAGCTGGCGAAACAATCAACAAATGACTGTATTTTATGTTTCGCACAATTATCGATGAGAATGTGGATGTTGGGCAACAAAAAATTATCTTTAGGACTAGCTCTGTTCAAGTCTCTATAGTCAACACAAATTCGAATCTTGCCGTCCTTCTTTGGCACAGGGAAAATATTGGCCAACCATGTTGGATATTTTGTGACCTCGACAATCTTAGACTAGATTTGTTTTGTCACTTCTTCCTTGATCTTTAGACTTAAATCTGGCTTGAATTTTCTCATTTTTTGCTTGACTGGATCAAACTCAGAATTTATCAGCAATTTATGTGACGCAATGCTGGCGCTCAACCCTGACATATCATCATAGGACCAAGCAAACACGTCAATATACTCCCGCAATAGGTGGATGAGCACTTCCCTTTCCGGCGTCGCAAGGTGGACACTGATACTGGTCTTTTTGATTTTATCATGATCTTCTAAGTTGACTATTTCAGTTTCTTTCAAATTGGATTTTTCGTGATTCTTAAATTCCTTCATATCTTCAACTAACCGTTCCTCATCATCGTCCTTCCAACCATTATCGTTCCCTTTATTTTGTTCGTTCAGGCTTTGACATGACACAACATTGGCAGGTTTTAAGCTACTGTTACATAATGGGCAACGGGTTATGAGTGAAGTGGAGGTCCAATTTTGCAAAGCCTCCCCTAGCATAATCTGCTTCACCCCGCTAGACTCTGGGAGATCTTCTGATACAACATTACATCCTTCAAACAAATCTCCTATCCCATCCCTAAGACCATCATCATCTGACATCTCTCGTACAGGAAATGACTGGAACAGGAGTGGCAAGAGCCTAAATAGACTCTTTTCTAGCTCATCCTCAACCCTATCTTTTCTGGTAGGCTGATACCCTAACCCGTGCTTAGAGCTTCTCTCTAGGATCACAATAGGCTCGATAATTCCTTGTAAATTCTTGCCCAAGCCTCGACCAGGTTCGAACCCATTTCTTAACATCACAGTTGCAATCATTTTGTAGACAGAAGGCATTGATATTTTGGGTGTCGAATCTCTTTCCGCAGCATTTACAATTTCCACTGTATAGAAACTGCTACCTTTTGGAACATCTTCAATCACCGGCACATAACCATTAGGACAATCTGCTCGACTTCTTTCTCCTTGGATGACTACTCATGATCTTTCCAAATGAACTTCAATAATTGATGAAAGGGTGATGAAATTGCCTTTGCCCCGTGTATCCATGGTCTTTCCAAAAGCAGGTTGTAGCTAGGATGGATATCCATAACATGAAACTTAGTCTTAAACTTAGCAGGCCCCATTTGGATATGCAAATCAATCTCTCCTATGGTATCTCTCTGCCCTCCATCGAAAGCTCTCACATTTATGTGGCTTTGATGAATTTTCCCCAGATTATAGTCCATTTGGACCAACGTGGAGAGGGGATAAATATTCACACTAGATCCGTCGTCTATTAATACCTGATTAATTGCATAATCTCGATAAATGACGGTGACATACATGGCTTTTTTGTGCATTGCTCCTTCAAACGGAAACTCTTTGTCCCTAAATGATGTACAATGGTTCCCCACAACGTTCCCTATCATCGCAGCCAAATTCTCAATGCTTGTTCCTGTGGGAACATACGCTTCCTCCAAGACCTTCGATAGAGCCTGTCGGTGGTGTTGCGAGCTTAATAATAGTGCCAAGACAGAGATTTGGGGCGACGTTTTCTCCAAGTGTTTGATAATTGAGTAATCCTTTGGTTGCATATGCCTCCAAAATTCCTCAGCCTCTCCTTCAGTGATTGGCTTTTTCTGTGAATCTTTCTTGTTGGTCAATTCCTTAGGGATGTAACATCGTCCTGGTCACGTCATCCCCTGGGCAGCGACGGTTTGCATAATAAATTCCTTCTTTGGAGGGGGAGCGTACACTTGAGTCGGTGCAATCATCACTATAAATATGGCTTTCTCACTGATACTTAAGGCAGCTACAATTTTCTTTATCTTTCCTACCTCTTCCGCCCTTTTGCGCTTTTCAGAGTTCACTTGAGTAATGGTCTTGCCAAATGCCCATTCGTCTTCTATTCAATCATGTTAACTGTAGATCCCCCATGGTTGGGCAGTGGATTACTGCTAATATTTGGAGTAGGTTCTTGGAGCGTGATGACCTTCTGATCAATCAGATCTTGGATTCTGTGTTTTAAGATAAGACAGTCCTCGGTACTATGCCCTGCTGTCCCTGAATGATAGGCACAATTTTGATTAGGGTGATAAAATCGGGAGCTATGATTGATAGGCTTTGGCTGTAATAGTTGCAAATGACCAGCATTCTTCAATCTTTCAAACAATTGGGTGCAACTTTCAGCTAGTGGGGTGAAGTTTTGGAGAGGTTTCTTTTCGTGGTTTGGATGCTGGGGGTTATATGGGCTTAGGTTTGTAGGAGGGGGTACTTGGTGGTAATTTGGAGGTGTTTGGAAATTTGTTTGGCTATTTAGGGGAGTAGTTTAGAAATGAGACTGATAATTTAGAGGTGGAACTGGGTATTGGGGAAAGATATTTGGCTGTGGAGCTTGGTATGATGGTGGGATGTTTGGGAGTGGAGTTTGGTATTGGGGGTGGACGTAAAATGCGTGCGGAAGGTTAGGTGATGGCGGGGAAGATAAAACGTTTCTAGAATTGAACCGTTGTTTCAATTTTGTAACAGAATTGGCAAAAACCTCACCTACCTCTTCCTTCTTCTTCTTAGAAAACATGGCAATTCCAGATGATGTTGGGGTTTTGACAATTTTTCCTGTCCGAATACCTTCCTCTAATGATTCTCCTATTTTTACCAAATCTACAAAGGTCGCTCTGACAGCGGACACCATCCTGGTATAATATTCTCCTTCTTGAGTACGAGAGAACACGGATACCATTTCCTCCTCGGACATGGGGCTGCACTTTGGCAGCTTCTTTCCTCCAACGAAGAGCATAATCTCGAAAACTCTCAATGCTCTTTTGTTTAATCCAATCTAGTGAATACCGATCAGGGACTATTTCAATGTTGAATGCGAACCGGTTAAGGAAAATCTTGGCCAATGTCCTCCAACTAGTCCACCTTTTCGGCTCCTGAGACATGAACCACTCCAAGGCTTCACCATTCAAACTTTGACTGAATAGGCGCATTAATAACGCCTCGTTTTTCCCTATCCCTACTAGTTTCTCGCAGTACCTTCTTAGATGGGTCATTGGATTTCCGGTACCGTCAAACATCTTAAACTTAGGGACCTTGTATCCTTCTGGTAGGTCTACTCCTGGGAGAACACACAAATTGTCATACCCCAAACCGTCGTGGTCCTTGGCCCCGTGAGACTCCTTGATCCTTATGATCTCTTCTTATATGGCTAGTAAATTCCCTTCATGCTGGGCCCTCCATTCCTTCTCCTTCTCCTCATAATGGTCCATCTCGGGGTTAGGAAGGGATTCATAAATATCAGGGGATATGATGGCTTGAGGGAGATTTAGAAGGAAGGCTTGATTTTGCAGATACAGGGAATTTAGTTGGTAAGTGGGGAGAACGTTTTGGAAATTGGGAAGGTTATGTGGGCCTTGTAAGTAGTTTGGCAGAACATGAGAGGGATTTTACGAATTTATAAATGAATTTAGTGGATTCGAAGGTAGGTTTGCCGTATTTTGTGGATTTGGGAGTAAATCTTGCCAATTTAAGAATGTGTTTTGTTGATTTGAGAATGTGTTTTGAGGATTTGGGAATGGATTCGAAGACGGGTTTTGTGGGGTTGCGGATGGATTTTGTGGATGGTAGGCGTCTGGATTATTTTCACGATTAGTGTTTTGGACAAATGGAGAAGCGGAGCCAGATGATACGTTAGTTGGTTGGTCCCCGAGAATAGGGGAACTGAGGGAAGGGATTTGGAGTGGAGTCCCGTCTCCTTCCGGAGCGGGAGCATTGACGGTGATGGCCAAGTTAGCCAAATCCCGAGTGTGATTTATTTCCTCCTGAATCATTTTTAACTTTCTTGCAAGTTCCGTAATCATTTCATTCTGTTTCGCTATCACATTATCCCGGATAGCCAGTGAGCTTTCTTCGTCATTTCCTGTCATTTTTGAATGATGGTCCGAGGATGGGATTTTTTGTGTTTTCAATCTGGTGAAGTAGGGATGTTCTGCCAGTTTATCAACACGGAGTAATTTCTGTTATCTTTAAAGTAAAACAACTCAAAGGCAGATGTGTTAGTTTTCGTATATGATAAATAATGCAAAATATTTGACATGAAATAACCACATAGAGTTGTTTGAGTCATAGCCAAGTTCTTCCATAGACATAGTGGATAAACTTGCCTTTGATTCAAACATACGCACATAAGCACATAAAATAGTTATATCATATAAAAATGTTATAATAACGCGTATCCTAGCTGGGGTGACCTTTTTGAGCCAAGGGTTCAGGCCTAACAATTTTTGAAGAAAATATATGATTCCTCGAAGTCAATCTATTAACCTCCAACTTATATAGACACGAAAAGGGCATAAATGCTACAAACGATAACAAAATAGGGATACAATCTTTAGGGAAAGGGAAATAACATGAAAGAAGACACGTTCCCACACAGGGGATAGAAAATACTAATTCCCGAGTGCTTCTTCTATCAACCTTC
>NW_025892414.1:0-6937 GCF_002878395.1 Capsicum annuum | reverse complement strand
ATAAAAAATAGGGCAAATTTTGAAAAGATGCTGACAAGGATGATTAGACATTGTCAAGATACGTTTGACTTGGGATACTAGGCAAAAGTGAAAAGATAAAGGACGTTCATTTTGTTTCAAAGGTGTCACAGTCTAAAAATTGGCAGAAGTTTTGAAAACTATACATATCTTTGCATATATGCATATATATATTTTAAACATTTTTATCACATCTTTCACTATTTGTTCATTTTCCAAGTCTCAACGAAGATCATAAGGTCTGAACAGACAAGATGAACGGAGGATCAATAAAGTCAAGCTTAGAGTCAACATGAATCAACACCCCCTCCCAACTAAGAATTTTCTTTGAGTGCTGGGACGATAAAGATGCAGGATGTCAATGCTAGGTATAAGGAATTGCTCATGAAGGATGAATGTTGAAGATCAGAGGACAACACTGAACCAATCAATATCTCAATTTATGGTCGAGAGGCTCCACTTATTTTGTTCTTTAATCTACTATCTTTTTTTATAATTCATTTTTTCACTTGATAATTTCGTCTTGAATTTTGCAGGAATCAACGGCGGATCTTCAAAGACAAACAGATATATCATTTGGCCATACGACTCCTTCATCATAAGCACATAATTTTACTACTCATCCATAATCTACTTTACTTTTACCTCATGACTTTATTCTGTAACTTTACTCTAAAGTTTGCTTTTAGGATTTATAACAATCAACACTTTTCTCTGAAAAAATCGGAGACTCATTCATCACGAAGTTCCCAAAGACAATCGGAGGATTTCACAATAATCAACATTGTGTCCTCGAAAACACCCTCATCATCAAGTCTTCAAAGACAACTAGAGACATCATGCATCATTAACTCTCCGAAGACAACCGAGAGACATCATCGAGTCCCTGAAGACAAACAACAACCTTGCCCAACATTGAAGGTTTCAAAGACAATCGAAAACTTCATTACATCATCAACATAAATCGAGCGATTACACTCTATTTTACTAATTACTTTAAATCACTTTACCTACCTTAACGATTTTATCTTAAATCTTACAGACATCATCAATCATCAAGTCTTCAAAAACAACTGGAGATGTCATGCACTCTCTGAAGATAACCAGAGATATCATTTAGTCTCGTAGACAAGTGGAGGCTTCATTCAACATTAAAACTTTCGAAGACAACTGGATACTTCAGTACAACACCTGCATTAGCCGAGCAGCTACACTCTTACCTCTACTTTTTCTGATATATTTCATATTTTTTATTCAACTGGTAATTTTACCACAAGTTTCATTTTGGACAGAAAATACATTTGGCAACAATAAGACATACATCACAACATGGAACTATACCTTATCAGCAAATTGGAGCAAGCTAGTGGAATGTCAAGCATCCCTGGCTACGTCAAGAATTCCAGCAAAGAAACTCAACTCGACTCAATCTTCCTATAGAGTCAATGCTCAGTGTCATCTTAATCCGACACTGGGGCAGTTTTGAAAGTCCACGATCCATTTTTCTTTTGAAATCCTCAGAAAATATTGCTATCAAACACTTTCTTATCCCTAGCTACCCCCACACAACCAATTCAGGGGAATAAGCGTGGCCTTACCCTATTCTTTTGTGCTAAAGTCTTTGTGATCACACTCAAAAGAACTCGGTGTCACCATAATTCTCCACTGGAGAAAATTTTGAGGTTGATCAAAAAATAATTTTGATTCAAACTACAAATGGTCTGATTTTTCTTGAGACTCGAGATATATAGGCAGCTCAGAAATCAGAGTTCGTCCATAATTTTTCAATACTCTATTTCACCCAACTCCTTGTCTTGAGCCGGGGGTCTATTGAAAACAACCTTTCTACTTCTTCTGAAGTAGTGGTATGGACTGCGTACATCTTACCCCCCAGACCCTACTATGTGGGAATACACTGGATTTGTTGTTGTTGTTATTGTTGTTATCTATTTCACCCAGACAAAATTGGCTAGTCAACTTGATGTCCAAATATTCTTACACCAATCTTCGGTTAACCAGGGGCAGTTGTTGACACCCAATTTTGGCTCGTCCTTTTCCTTTAGTTACTTTTTCTATGCTTCTTAGTCCTGACTAATTTTTCAAAATAAATTCATATTTTGATTTCAATAAATTCTTTGAAAGAATGAAAGAAGAGTCTATTGTTTTTCTTCCTATCACGTTTTGCATATTCTAATAAAATATAATTAGTTATTTGATTTAAAAAAACACACAAAAAAATATATTGATACTCGCATTCACTTTTTTAAAAATTATTTTCATGCTATTATATGTATAAGTTACAAAATTATTAAAAATTATTTTCATGCTATTATATATATAAGTTACAAAATTATTATATTGAAATATGTATAATTTATATATGTATATATTAAACTAATTGTAGGACAATAGAAGTATGGTAAAATTAATTTTAAGTGAGAAGAAAATATTTGGATCAAATATAATTCAATCCTAATTTTATTTACTCAAGTCCAATCCATTTATCAATTTTTCAATAAAAAATACCCAATTTTGGCCCAAACTCAATCCATTAAAACTACTCCATCCAACTCTAAATCCAAATAATCAATCTTTGCCACATCATTCTAACCAATTACATCTCGCCACATCACTCAGCCAACAAATACAAACTCATCTCGGTCACTTAAATATTTTTGATCCAAGGGCCACAAGATTTTCAACTTTAAATAATTAATATATATAATATCTATTATTTCTATGTGAAATTTAAACCGGACGACTTGGAATTAGTCAAAAACATCAAGTACATCAAACGTCTTTCTCCCTTCCCGAGAAATCGATTCACGCAGTTTCCCGTCTTCCCTAAACATCGATCTTTCCCTTTCAATTTACCCAAAAATTACAGTAAATCAAAAAATTCTCTCCTTCTCTTCTTTCTCCTCCCTCTCATCTACCCCAAACAAGAAACCTAAGCTCTAGCCGCATCAGCCATGGCCATTGCCACTGCCATCTCTGCAAGATTCCCCCAATTCTTGTATCTTCCGAGCTGGTTACTTCAACACATTAGCAAAAATCATGCCCCATTTGGTGTTAAAACGGAAAGAAATTCAAACCCACCTTTAATGGCCTGAAAAAGCTGATGATATGGGGGAAAAGAGATCCGTTTCTCAAATTTGAATTTCAAATCTTCTCAATTCCCACTTTTTTTTTCTTGTTTCAAATCCGGACTTTGATGTACGGATTTCGCCTATAAAAAGAGGTGTCCTCAGTCCCTAATGGACAACGAGGAATCATTCAAAATCAGCCAAAAACATTCATGATAAAAAAAATAAGTGAAATCGGCCAACTTTCAAACTTTTTGTCGTTCACTTGTTTGAGTTCGGTGGCCGGTGATTCTTGGCGTCGAAGCTTCGATTTGCTGCCCAACAAAAGGTGTGAATCCCTCTTTGTTTAACTTTCGTTGACCTGTTCTTCATCTACTCTTGATTCCATGGATATGTGATTTTGCTATATTTTCAGGTTTACTGTTTGTTCTCAGCTTTTGCTCATAAAAATACAAAATTCTATTTTTTTTTGGTGAAATTGCTCACGTGTGAATACATTATACACAAGTCTGTAAATATGTGCATACGTGTGTTATAGAACTGCTGGTCATTTTGCGAGTCAAGTTAATGTCCCTCACTCTTGATTGAGTTAATACATAAAAATTTTATGATTCAAAATTTGACATCAAATTATAACTTTGACCTTAAATTTTGATAGTGCATATTCAAAATCTGAACAAATATTACTATCGATTTTGTAATCCCATGCGTAAGTTTTATTCGCGCTTACGTGGAAAGATAATCCAATCACACGATGCCACATTATTAAAAGGGCTGACTTGAACATATTTGTGCAGTTTTGAATAGTTAAATGTCATATTTATGTACTGTCAAAATTTTTTGTGTTAAAAAGGTATCATGATTATTATTATTATTATTATTATTATTATTATTATTATTATTATTATTATTATTATTATTATTAAAGGAGTTAAATCTCTAGACAGATTTTCATAAAAAGGCGAAATATAGATAAGACTACCGAAGAATCTTTGAAGTTGTTTTCTATCCGTAATAATATCAGAAAATTTTTTAGCAAATTCTAGAACTCGTTGTATAGGCTCAATAGAGCCTTGAGAAATATTATGTCCTAAAAATCTAATATTTATCTGAAATAAACTTATCTTTGATTTGAAGATGACTAAGTCATTTTGAATAATTATTTGTTTAAACGTATGTAAATGTTTAAAATGAGATTCAAGAGTTTTTGAGAATATTAAAATATCATCAATATAGACAATGATAAAGTCCATATAGGGATTAAAAATGTCATTCATAATTTTTTGAAATTCAGAAGGAGCTTTTTTTAAACCAAATGGCATAACATTCCATTCATACTGTCCAAAAGGGACATTAAAAGCAGTTCTATAAGTATGCTCTTTATCAATTTGAATTTATCAATAACCAGATTTTAAATCAAATTTAAAAAATATATTAGCATCATATAATCTAAAAAGTAAGTCTTTTTTATTCGGTATAGGATATCGAATCCATTTTAAAGGTTTATAGTTTATAACTAATCGAGGTACTCCTCGTTTCTTTTCAGCAGCATTATTAACATAAAAAGCAGTCCAAGACCAAAGGGATTTTGAAGGTTTTATAAGACCTTTTTGCAGAAGACTATCAATTTCTGTCTTACAGAATTCTACTAACTCTGTATTCATTTGACAGGATCGAGATTTTGTTGGAATTTTTTCTTCACTGAAGCCATTTTCATAAGGAAGAGAAACAATATGCTTCTTTCGGTTCCAGAAAGCATTTGGATGATCAGCACAAATATCAAGAATTAATTGATTAGAAATTTTTTTTTTTTTCTTGGACTTTGACTGATTTTAAAGTATAAAAAATATTAATACTCATTAGTTCTAATTGTAAAAAATTAATTTTCTTTTGTTTCATACTGATAAGGGTATTTATATCCCTTGTTACAGGATTAGTAACAACAGGATAAGAGATTTGTTTATTTTTATAAGTAGTCTTAAAATCATTTATATCAATATGTGTATAAGGATAAATAGCATTTATAAAAGGTGTTCCTAAAATAATAGGAGAATATAACTGATTTTTTACTAAAAAGAAGAAATGTGGAATGCAGACTTTATCTCGACATATGTGAGTATTTGGTAATTTATAGTTGATATCAAGAGTATGACTAGATGCAGACTTGATTATGTGAGTAGTTTTTTCAAAATATCTGGTTGGAATTAGTCCTTCTTGAATACAACGAACATCTTATTTGCATCATTCCCAAGAAATAATCCCTTTTTAAATCTTCTGTTGGATTAAGTTTATCAATTTCAGAATTTTCAGAGTATTCCAAATCCTTTTCTTTTTCCTTTGGAAGTAATAGAAGTTTCAGGGATATCAATAATCTTTTCTTCAATTTTAAAAATTCTATGATCGGAGATCATCTGATTTTGTTTCAAGGAGACAATTTCTTTTTTTAATTGTTCAACTTTGATTTTTAAATCATTAAAGGTAGTATCTCTACCTGGAGTTTGACTCAACGCAAGATGTCGATTAACTTCGGCTAAGAAATAAGACATGTGATAATTATCATAAGAGTTACCTTTAGAAATACTAGTATTAGCAGAAGTTTTTTGAGTAGCAAAATTGATGATTTTTTCACGAAGTTTTTCATTAGTAATTTCTTTTAGTAATTCAAGGACATTATCAGCAGTAAGAGTTTGAACATTTAAATTAAGATCTTCGAATTGCGCTTGAAGTTTATACATTATTTTATCACAATTACAAATATCATTATCACAATCATTACATTTATCAACCTGATTGAGTTCACTATCAGAATTAGGTAATTCAAAATCATTTTCAGAAGTAGAATCAGATTCGGAATCAGAGGTATATAACAAATTTTAAACTTGGTCATGAACTTCTTCAGAAAGTCCTAGGGATTTGAGTTTTTGTAATTTACAATTTGGAGCTATATGACCATACTGGTTGCACTTATAGCACTTAATTTTGGTCAACTCTCTTTTTGATCTATTTTTCGTGAATCTAGTAAACTTACGGAAGGATTTTCTAGTTTCACGTTCTTCTTTGGTTCTATGCCTAGAACGTTTATTTCTATAGGATTTATTAGGCTTTAAATATCTTTGGATTTTTTGTGCTAAAGGTTTATCCATACCAAATTGTTCACAAAAGTCTCCTAATTGAGATTTTTCTCTGAGTTTGTCGAGCTTAATTTGTCTGGCTAATTTTAACTCGTTGCAAAGGGCTAAGCCTTCTTGAGTACAAGCTACAATAAGCTGACCATAAGTTTTTTCTGAATACTGGACTTCGCCATAAGATCCTCTAAGTGATTTTCTAACTCTTTCAGCAAATAAAGGTGGAAGACCATCAATGAATTTAGCTTTCCAATGGTCATACTTACTTTCGGGTAAATCCATAACCCTACTAAGAAAGGTGTCTTTATACCATCTAAATTCTCCTAAGTGTTTGCATTTTAAACCATTAAGAAGAGTTCTAATATTTTCATACTGATTGATAAATCTTCCTCCAAAATGTTCAATAATTGTAAGCATAAGGGTATAGACAGCATCTGATCGTCCTGCCCGAAGTGGTCGACCTAAATTATCTTTTCCAGGTTTATCATTGGTGGCATTAAAAATAGCCTCGCGTTTATCGTCGTCTAGGAAATTATCCCACCAGCCTCGAAGTTGGCCAGTAAATCCCGCAACAATCATTTTATAAATTGTTGGGTCAATACGATTGGCTCGATTCTTTGGCGAAGCAGTGGTTGTGGCAATAGTAGCATACATGGACATTCGATGGATAAGAATAGAGATTTGTCGATCAGATAATCCGTCAATATT
>NW_025892413.1:0-1666 GCF_002878395.1 Capsicum annuum | reverse complement strand
ATTTATTGATTTATGTTCTTTCTTGTCACTTTAGTTATTTTATCATGATAAAATTTTTATTAAAAACAAAATTATTACGTAAAAAGGTAGCAGTTAACGGTAAAATGAATGTTATATCTATTTAAATAAGATAAATAACTATTGTATGTTATATATATTTTGTCTGTCGTGTTTCACTTGATTTTTTTCTTTTTACAAACAATTTATTGATTTATGTTCTTTCTTTTCACTTGAGTTATTTTATCATGATAAATTTTTTATTTTAATGTACTGTCATTACATTAACAACAATTAATGTATATGACTTAGACCAACTCATACATTATCATTCTTTAAATTTACACAACATGCATACATATTATATTTATACATATTTCTTGTAATATATAACAAAATTTTATTAAATATAGATTTACAAATTAATATCTCATAAAAGTTTGTTTATAATATCTTTTATAAATAGTTTATTTATTGTCTTTATAAATTCAATATATGCAATATAATTTTCAAAACACAATAATAAATATCTTATCTTTACATAAAAAAAATTGAAAATTCAACCGGACATTCATCAACAAAAATAGAAATGAAAGTACAATAAAACAATATGATAATTGAAATTTCAGAGCAATATGATTAAACCTAACCTTTTGATACTCCTAACAGACCTCTCGACACCTCCCTGTGCTGTTTTAATATGTAATATTAGTAATCATGTTTACCAAAAAAAAAAAAAAATCTAATCTTTACACAAAAAATTTTCAAAGCTCGATCTAATATTTTCCTACAACCTTTATTAATAAGAAAAAAAGTGGATAGTAATAAAATAGAAATTCGAACAAAACAATATGATAATCGAGAAATCAAAAGTTAATTGTAAACAAAAATAAAGAGAAAAGACAACTAAACTCAGAAATTACATTGTCGTACCTGATCTTCCACAGAGATACTATGATCTATAATAATTAGTTGAAAAATTATTAAATTAGGTACACAATTCGACTCACTCCATGAAAAGCTCCAGATCTTTTAAAGTTTCTTCATTGATCCTCTCCAAATCTTGACTATTTTTGTTATGTATGACGTTCAAAGTTCATCACGGGGCTTGTTTAGAATATCATAGCTTCTTCTAGCAAATCAATAATATCTTCTCCTTCCCTACCCATATGATGCTTCTTCTTTACGAAATCTCTTAATTATTTATGAAAATTGAGAAATATGTGAACCAGTTTAAAAGAAAGTTGGAGCTAAATAGATTTTATACTTATGTTATATAGTTTAATTGGAAAAAATAATTTATTTAAGGAAATTTTAATGAATAAAGTTCATAAATATCAGGATTCCTACCTAATTCAATAAGGAAATTCATAATCAAAATTTTAACTAATTTCAAAATTTAAAATATTATGAATAAATTTTTCTTGTTGAAAAACTTAGTTCCTATATTCGAATTGTAACAGGTGTTAGGGTTTTTGTCCTGATTTTTTTACTATATTTAAGTTTTATTTTTTCTCAGAAGGAAAATAAAAGTTACCATAATTACTTTTACTTTTCCTGAAAGAAAAAATATAATTCTTTTCCATATTTGGCTAACCTCTTTCTTGAAGGAAAGGTTTTGGACATTTATAAATAGACTTCTCATACCATAACACAATAACATCTACAA
>NW_025892412.1:0-2157 GCF_002878395.1 Capsicum annuum | reverse complement strand
ATATAACTCCCACGCGCTACCCTAAGATATACACACACAAACTTTTCTACTAACCATCACGTGTATCAAAGACTTGGCCCCAACTCTTACTCCATACTTATGGCCTTATCTAACCAAGCATACTATGATCTTCCATCAACAAGAACATTTACATCGTCACCACTACCATTGTATAGGGAGGGTCACTAAAAGGTTAAAGCATAAGATCCTGAAGCATGAAAAGATTTTTATACTGGATTGAGCACACTATAAAGAGTGAGTACATGCGTCATGAGTTGCATGACCTCAACTAGAGTTCATAACATAAGGAAGGTGATTCCGACTACTTGAATGAACTAGAACTCATTATCTTGGAACTGGAAGAGTACGTGACTCTCTATCATATATAGGAATCATGAACTACGATCACGGAACTGGATCATAATGCATGAGTAAGAATCCGGATAAAAAAAAATAAATAAAAAATACTGAGGTAGGAATGGGTTGAGATTCACCCTCACTTTCTGATGTTCTAAATCATACTGCATCACTACTAGAATCTGGGAGCCTTACTTGGTTATTCATTCTATCATCTCCACCTTAGCTTCAAGTCATCATCTAGAGTTTGGGAGATCCCTTACCAGATTCTAACTGAACTACACTTACTGCACTCTAGGGTCTGAAAGAAAAAAATAATAATACATGCATATCGTAGACTTAACCCGAATGACTACCTTCTGGGATACACTCTATCTTTCCATAGCCACCAATAGTCATAGTATAATGCTTGCACGCTTATTTTTATCGGTTCAACCTTCAAAACTCAAACTTAGATTCTAACACTTAACAGGGCTATTTAGATCACCATATAGCATCTAACTAGTCTTTCTCCACTTAACAATTCAATGGTACCACTAGCCACACAAATTATGTAATAGTCTTAGAAAAATATGCTGCAACCTCA
Source organism: Capsicum annuum (assembly GCF_002878395.1). Taxonomy (NCBI): domain Eukaryota; kingdom Viridiplantae; phylum Streptophyta; class Magnoliopsida; order Solanales; family Solanaceae; genus Capsicum; species Capsicum annuum. The sequence goes on along the minus strand of NW_025892412.1, from coordinate 1,214 downwards.
TATCACCTTGGCATACTTCTACACCATACCTATAACATTATACTTCATTACGAATCAATTTAAACTTAAGCCATTTCATACACCGTTCAAGCATATTAGATCACTTTCATACAACTAACATCATTGATCAAGAAATCATCACATCCACCTTTATGAACTTCAACTGTTCAAACTTAATGTCTAGTGCTAACCATGATCTTACAACCCAACCTTACGCATGATTCTCACTTGGAAACCATAAAATAAACATCAAGAAACACTAGTACACTAGAACTTCATAACAACAATAATCGACCTTGACCTTACGGTCTTCCTTGTTATAACTCATTAGCACGTTCTATTTCAACACATTAAGCCTACTAATATTTATTCCCACAAATATACATCATTAATCTCATGCCACTATTCTTACATCCACATCCTACATTAAATTCAAGCCAATGGTCTAGCATCAATCATCTACCACCAATGACGAGTGCAACATAATATACTAATCCATCAAATTGGATCATTCTATCCCAAATACTTCAAAATCTGCTACATACCTTCTCATAAGTAGTACTAGTTTACAACTACCAACAAACGAAGGTCAAGGGGTAAGGTCACATAATAGACATGATCAACCTTAATCTTATTTTATAACCCCATACAATATTTTCTACTTATACGGATTTCTCACCTCATACTTACTCACTCAATCATACATTTAGACTGCCTTCAAATTCCTCAAACAACCATAAGTCTATAATCATAACTTACTCACTAATATAGCCATTTTCACATTCAAGCAACCAACAAATCACCCTGACTAAAATATCCTTCTCTACCTTATACTAAACTAACTAACAAGGATGAATTTCCTCTTTACCATACATATTAAACCAACGAAAGAACAACAAGTTGCTAGTGAATCGAAACAGGCCTCACGCGGCTTCACTAGACTTTGGTTTTGTATTTTGAACAAGAAAATGAGATGGATGACAAGGGAACTATGCTTGTGAATCAAAGAGCCCCATACGGCTTCACTAGACTTTAATTTTTTTTTTCAAAAACACCATGATAACAAGATTACATATTATAGGGGATAGAAAATTGACACATAATATTTAATGGTCTAAGAATATACATATTATTCTGAATAAATAAAAATTTGAGTAAAACACTTCCTCCATTGACTACCATACCGTCCACACACGCTGCTAGCTACCACATTA
>NW_025892411.1:0-10299 GCF_002878395.1 Capsicum annuum | reverse complement strand
GCCCCTTCACTAAGGGGCCTTTTGGTTATTTTACCTATTATTTGTAATACACTATAAATAGAATAATGTAGTGTTTCATTAGGAGATTTTGATGAATATTATGAGTTTATAACACTTGAAACATATCCTCTCTAAGGAGAGAAGACCACCAACCCGAAATTATAACTAGGAAAATCAACTTGAATGTGGAATCGCTCGTGTTGGATTCAAGCTTGGAAACGTTGGATGCTTGGGAGATTAGGGTCACTCTTGTGACAATGTAAATGTTAGGTATTTGATGTGTGTGATGTTAAAGGTCCAGGAGTGGAATAGGTTTTTGGGTTGTTAATATTATACCTTCAATTTGTCTAACTATCTATTCTTTTGTTTCTTTGTAATCGTGTAGTAGTGTTGATGTTGTAACCGTGTGGTTATGTTTTTAATGTGGAATCCAAAATTAGTCTACTGTTCATCTTGTTCTTGTTGTGTTGCTACTTTTTTGGTGTTATTATGCCCTAGTGCCTTGTATTCTTCTTGTTGGTAGCGAATCTGAGAGGGGTCGCCAAAAGAGGTCCTCGGTTTCTTGGCTAGTGGACTGATTTTCGTGTTTTTTTTGTGTTTCCTTATATTTCTTATATCATTTGGCATCATAGCATGGCTAGATCTTGTTCCTACAATATTAATCTTGGGCTTTCTTGTTAGAAAATTCAAAAGAAAAAGTTGAAATATGAAAATTCCAAAAAGAAGAAAATCTGTCCATTTTTGTGTCTTGGCCGAAATTGTTTTCTTGTTGTGTCTTGGCTGAGATTTTTATTGTTTTGAGTCTTGATCTAGGAGTCATTTTTTTTGTTTTGTTGTTTCTAGTGTTATATTCTTCACCTTTAACACTAAAGAAGTCTAGATCTAGCTTTGAGCTTTAATTGTTGATGTTGTTGTTGTGAACTAAACTCTGGCCGTGTGATTGTTGTTGGTATTGTTGTTGTGGATTCAAAGATTAGACGTGTGGTGTGTTGTGGTGAGAATACTGAATGAGGACATATACATGAATGGACAAACCATAACTAAAAACATCGCAACTCAATGTATTGAAACTCAGATACTACTTTACTGTCATCTGAACTCACTACTAATGCTTGAGATACTAAATAACCGAATCATCTGATATTGATAACTGAATACCAGAGTTAAGATCATTCTAATCTAGTGAGTGATCTCAAAAATTAATGATACTAAAATTGATTAAACTAATTTACTCATATCAATTACTGAATTCTGGGCTTTCTACTCTCAACTGACTGCATCGGAGATCAAACCCCTCTAACGGATGATTCCAAAATCTACTATCAATGATAAGAAAAGATTATGTCTGAGATCAAACCTATCTAGCAGAAGATCTCTAAATTTGATAATAAGATTACTCAACTAAATCTGAGACTCATATCAATACTATCTAGCGGGTGATCTCTGGATTTGATAATAAGATTACTCAACTGAATCTGAGACTGAGATCAAGTTTACCTAGCGGGTGATCTCGGGATCTGATAGTGAGATTACTCAACTGAATCTAAGATTGAGATCGATCCTATCTAGTGGGTGATCTCGGGATCTGATAATGAGATTACTTAACTGAATATGAGACTGAGATCAAGTTTATCTAGCGGGTGATCTCCTGATCTAATAATGAGATTACTCAACTAAATCTGAGATTAAGATCAAGCCTATCTAGTAGGTGATCTCGAGATCTGATAATGAGATTACTCAACTTAATCTGAGACTGAGATAAAGCCTATCTAGCGGGTAATCTCTGGATCTGATAATGAGATTACTCAATAACTTTATGTAGGACCATGCCTATCTAGTGGGTGGGGATTGAATCGATGGAACTCTTTAAGTTCCTCATTGAGATAGATGACTGTATCTGACAGTCCTGATTTCTAAGTTTTTTTCTAAAGACTGATACTGAAACTGTAATTGTGTGAGTGCTCACTTAACCGACAAGCCCCAAATCTAAACTGGTGGGGTCCAACCTATAACCCAAGCTAGAAGGGTATGAATACCATCCCATAGGTAAATACCTCTCTGGTCAAGCCTCTCTAACGGGTGACCCTCACAAGAAGTCAAGCCTAAGGCAGTATAATAGTCAAGCCTATCTAGCGGGTGACAAGCCTTTTCCAACGGGTGAATCCTGCATCTTGCACTGGTTACGTAGTTCTAGAATTCAGTGATTGCTCCTAATGACTCTATCTCTCTAATAGGGAGTCGTCATCCCTACATTCTCTCGGTGCTAGCTCTAAATCCCAACTGAAAGACTTTGAACTGATTCTTAACTTACACTAAACTGAATCTGATACTGATCATATTTCTCGATTGATTTAACTAAGTTAAGCTAAATTTACTTGGCTCCATATCTGACGGAATACTACTGAATCTCTTCATCTGACTAAATGATATTGAGCTCGATATAGATTACTCGAGTACTACTGACGACTAAACTAAACACTTGATTACTACTAGATCTGAGTAGAGTACTGAACTGAGGCTAGAATACTAGCAACACTGAGATTACTAAGATTTTTGGGATTTCTCATGTTCTGTAACTGTCTAAGTGTTTTGAGTTCTGTAACTCACTGAGTTCTAAGAATCGTGGCTTGACTGAGATTATCATGAAAACTGACAATGGCTCTAGACTGTAGCTAAATTATCGGGTATAAATACCCCCTAAACTCAATAACATAAAAGTAAAGCATAACCATTCTTGGATTATCAAGACCATGGACATTTATTCACCATCAAAATCACTAAATCATCTCTTCAACCATTTGGAAATCATAAACATGTGATAGTATTGGAAGACATTCTATTGGCTTATACTTCATTCAACTAGGTCTTGCATCAAACACTTAGCATGTATTAAAGTTTTAGCATGTATCGAAGAGCACATAATTGTGGAATTTTATGCTATCGTGTCACAATTCATTCACTAAGTTTTTTCAACAAACACTTGGCATGCATGGGCTTGTACACTATTGGGGATTTCTAGTCAACATGCTATAATGGCTCTAATTCCTTCACATATGCATTTTATCAAACATATGGGGAGCATGCTTTTCTTATTCGATAATTTCTTCACTTAATTGAAATGAACACATCACTTAACAAGCAACTTGAAGAGGGTTTATTATGAACATCACATGAATATCACATAGTAGGGTCAAAGCTTGAAACCTCATCAACAAACATGAATTAAAACTCAATAATAGCATGGACATCAATTTCAACTCACATGAATCATGAAAACTCATAAACATAAGATCTTTGAAATTTAAAAGGATGCTTGAGATTTTTGGATGAAAGGGACCTAAGAATCAACATCTGTATACCTCAGGGAAACTCTTTCTTGAAAGCTCTTGTAGAGATTCTTGATTTCTTGATTTCTCTTGATTTTTCTTAAAGAAGAAAGAAGAGTTTTAATTTTGTATAAACCCTAGTTTTTATGTTAAAGTTGAAGAATGAAATTGTGAGAATCGACCGGATATAAATAGGGGATGAAAATAGTTGTAAAAGGACCAGAAAGCCCGTTTAAAATCGAGTTAAAAATGTTAAAGAGGGTCTACGACGGTCGAAGTGATGGTTCGTCGCTCTGTCTGACGGTCCGTTGGATCGTCCATCGCATATCAATAGGAAAAGAACACACTTCCTCGATGCAATGGTCTTAGTGATGGTCCATCGCAAATCCGATGGTCCGTCGGATCATCCATCCCATGTTGTCCAAAATGAGGCCACACTGCCTCAGTGCAACGGTCCCAGTGATGGTCTATCGCAGCCTCAACAGTCCTCCATCCTAGCCGTCACACTTGGACAAGGAAAGGGAGTCACTGCCTTTGTTGCAATGGGCTGGGCAACTATCCATCGCAAGCTTGATGGTCCGTCAACCCGGCTGAGCCCCTGGGCAGTTTCGACTATTTTTGGTAAAATGGCCGTAATTTCTACGTTCGATGTTGGATTTTGATGAAATTGGTATCAGTGGAAAGCTTATTCAATGATATATATGACTAAAAGTTGATATTATGGAAATTCTACACGGTTCGAAATATTTGTTACTTAGTAAGACATTTCTCAACCTTTTAGGGCTGGATTTACACTTTACTTGACAGGCTCTAAGGCTCAGACTATGAGAGAATTTTGTGAGGTCTTACAAGTTCCTCCCATTAGGGAATTAACTTTGGAATAGACCTTCTTTCAGATACTCATCCCATATCTATTTCGTCATACAAAATGGCTCCAACAGAACTCAAGGAGTTAAAAGAGTAGTTAAAGGACCTTTTAGACAAAGGGTTCATCAGACCCAGTGTTTCCCTATGGGTAAACCAGTTTTATTCATGCATAAGAAAGATGGTTCTCTCAGAATGTGTATAGACTACATTCAGTTGAACAAAGTTACAGTCAAGAACAAGTACCCACTTCCTAAAATCGATGACTTATTTGACCAACTTCAAGTTGCTAGTTACTTTTATAAGATAGACCTCAGATCAGGCTATCATCAAATTAGAGTCAGAGAGTGTGACATTCTAAAAATAGCTTTCCAAACCTGGTAAGGTCACTTTGAGTTTCTATTCATGTCTTTTGGTCGTACCAATGCCCCAGTAGCCTTCATGGACTTGATGAACCAAGTGTTCAAGAAGTTCTTGCACATGTTCATTATAGTCTTCATCAATAACATTCTTATCTATTCTTATAGTGATAATGATCACACATACCACCTCAGAATCGTACTTTAGACTCTCAAAACTCATCAGTTGTTTGCTAAATTTGGTAATTACGAATTTTGGATAAGTTCAATAGCATTACTTGGTCATATTATTTTCGATGATGGCATTAAGGTTGATCCTTAAAAGACTGAAGCGATGAAAAACTAGCCAAGACCCTTTTCTCCATCAGATATTAGGGGTTTCTTGGGTTTAGCTGGCTATTACCGTTGGTTTGTTAAAGGGTTTTCATGTATTATATCCCTTATGTCCAGATTAACTCAGAAGAAAGTCAAGTTTCAGTTGTCAGATTCCTACAAAAAGTGTTTTCAGGATTTAAAGACTCGACTCACCTCAACCTCAGTTTTGACTCTGCCAGATAATTCAGATGGGTTTGTTGTGTACTGTGATGCATCTAAAGTAGATTTGGGTTATTTCCTCATGCAGAGAGGTAAGGCCATATCCTATGCCTCAAGACAGCTTAAGCCCCATGAGAAAAATTACTTTACCCCTGATCTTGAGTTAGCAGCTGTAGTATTCGCCTTTCATATGATGAGGCACTATTTTTATGGGGTACATGTTAACGTGTTCATAGATCATAAGATCCTACAGTATGTCTTTTCTTAGAAAGATTTGAATTTGTATCAGAGAAGGTGGTTAGATTTATTAAAGGATTATGACATAAGTGTTCTGTATCATTCGAGCAAAGCCAATATATTGGTTGACTCTCTTAGTAGACTATTTATGGGTAGTGTTGCTTATGCTGAGGATGGTAAGAAAAAGTTATCTTAGGAAGTTCATCAGCTTGCCTGACTAGGTATCCGTTTAGTCAATTCAGTAGAAGGTAGTGTGTGGTTTCAAAGTAGTTCCGAATCCTCTATAATTTTTGAGGTGATGAAAAAATTGGATAGAGATCCCAGTCTAGTAAAGTTAAAAAAATCCGCCAGCGATAAAAAAGTAGAGGTTTTCTCCTAAGGAAGAGATGGTGTGTTGTGTAGCTAGTGTTATTTATGTATGCCGGATGTAGAAGACTTGAGGCAATGAATTCTTGTAGAAGCGCATGGTGCGTGTTACTCGATTGATCCAAGGGACACTAAGATATATCTTAATTTGTAGGAGATCTATCGGTGGAGTGGGATGATGAGGGATATTGCATTCTTTGTAGCTAAGTGCTCTACATGTCATCAAGTTAAGATTGAGCACCAAAATCCTAGTGAGTCCATACATGAGTTCAATATTCCCACATGGAAATGGAAAGAAGTGAACATGGACTTTGTGATGGGTTTTCCTCATACTCATCATCAGCATGATTCCATATATGTTATCATAGATAGGATGACAAAATCTGCTCATTTCTTGCTAGTTCATACCTCTTATTCTACTAAGGACTATGCTAAACTCTATATCAGAGAGTTGGTCAAGTTACACAGAGTCCCACTATCTATTATCTCAGATAGAGGTACCCAGTTTACCTCTTATTTCTGGAAAGAATTCCAAAAGGGTCTCGGTACCCAAGTCCATCTCAGTACAACCTTTCACCCTAAGATAGATGGTCAAGCAGAATGGACCATTCAGACTCTAGAAGATATGCTGAGAACATGTGTTGCTGATCTTAAGGGTAGTTGGGATAACCACTTGCCTTTGATCGAATTCACATATAATAACAGGTATTAGTCCAGTATTTAGATAGCTCTGTTTGAATCCCTCTATAGTATGAAATATAGATCTCTAATTGGTTGGTTCGAGGTTGGAAAGGCCACAGTTGTAGGGCCTAACTTAGTATTCGATGCCTTATAGAAGGTTCAGTTAATCAGAGAAAGACTTAGGGTTGCCTAGATCTAACAAAAATCTTATGCAGATATGAGGAGAAAGGATCTCGAGTTTGAGATCGATGATTTGGGTACTTGAAAATCTCTCCAATGAAAGGAATAAAAAGGTTCGGCAATAAGGGAAAGGTCATTCCCCAATATGTTTTTCCTTACAAAGTTCTCAGCCATTTTGGAAAGGTAGCTTATGAGCTCGAGTTTCCTTTAGATCTAGCTTCAGTACATCTAGTATTCCACGTCTCATTGCTACAGAAATGCATTGGTGACCCATCAATCATAGTTGCTTTTGAGGATGTAAATATTCAAAATTATCTTGCTTTTGAAGAGGTTCTGGTCCAGATCCTCGATCATCTGATTCACAGACTGAGGAATAAAAAAGTTCCCTTAGTTAAAGATTTTTCGTGAAATCAATCCATTGAGGTAGCTACTTGGGAAGCAGAAGCAAATAGGTGGACCAAGTATCCTTACCTCCTCTCCATAAACTCAGATTCAGCATAACAACCATCCTTAGATTTACACAGTTCCATGTTCATTTACATATATAAACTTAGTATTCCTTACCGTTGCATATTCAGTCATCCATTCATTAATAAGTTCAGACATGTACTCATGTATCAGATATGCATGTTTAGTGCAAAAGTTCAACTTACCAGTAGCTTCAGTCATGTATTCCAAGAATTAGATATGCATGTTCAGTATAAGAACTTAGTTTGTCAGTAGTTCAGTCACATAGTCATGTCTCAGTTATGCATGCTCAGTGTGTCAGCTCAGTCTATTAATTCATTCAAGGAAGAATGCTCCCAAGGGAGAGATATTGTATTACCCCAAATTCCTAGAGCTTAACTTAGCTCTAACTATGTGAGTTATCCTATATAAAATTTATGAAATACTCAGTATTTTTCAGTTTAGAGCCTGCCGATGCTTAGGGAATTCAGTCATCTTTCCAACGATATAAATTTTACCCAAATTGGATACCCAGGCGAAGAGTTCGAGTAGTTTATGTAAAAATAGTGGCTCATCACGATGAGCACTCCATCGCATCAGTGATAAGCACTCCATCGCATCATGCTGAAGGCGATTTTTACCTTTGTCAATTTCCATAGGGTCACCACCATTGTACCGTCTCACAGTGTACCCCAAAACAACAATTGTCATGATCTAGAGAGTCACCGCGATTCCACTGCGTCGCGGTGGATATAGCGATGACCCATTCACTGTGTCATGGTAAGACCTTAATCGACATTCCAGTTGCAGGATTTTAAATCCAAAGAGCAACTTAGACTTTTTCCCATGACCCAGATCAACCTTAAACACGAAATTAATCCCTAAATTACAAAAATATATCATTATTAATTCAATTTTTCCCCAAAGTACATCATTCTCTCTCAAAATCAAGAAACCCTAGTTTCAAAATTCAACAAGAAAGCTCAAGAATTTCTCCAAGAACCTCCAAGAATTAATATTTCAAGGTATGTTAGGTGTTCATCTATGGGTCCGTTCAACCCATAGAGTCCATAAGTTCGTTTTCAAACTTCAAGATTATTGAGTTATGAACTTCCATGTTTGAATTAAATTGAATTCATGTTCATGTTATTGTTGGGTTTTTTTCCATAATTAAATTACAAGCTTTCATAAAATTAATCATTGTGTGTTGAATTACATGATCCTCTTGATGAACCCCTTTAATTTACAAGTTGATTGATGTAGCTATGATAATTATGTTTGTTGATTGTTGTATAACCTAAGTATACTCCCCATGTGTTTGATAAAATACCTATGTGAATGAATTAGTGCCATTATAACCTGGTAGCATATGTTCCCACTTCATGAATAAGTAGATGCCTTACATGTGTTTGATACTAAGTCTCTATGGAAGAATTATGAACAAGTGAACAATGTCATGTTATTCCAGATTATGTTATACTTTACTTTTTATGCTATCGAGTCCTAGGGTATTTAATACCCAATTATTTAGCTGTTTACCTAGAGCCAGTGTCAATTACAGAATCTCAGTCATGTCACGATCAGTAGTACTCTTAGTCAGTTATAGTATTCAGGAAAAACTCAGTAAACTCAGTCTCAGTCCAGTCCAGTTCAGTATACTCAGTTCAGTGTCTTTCTATTAGAGTAGGATTCAGCACCGAGTGAACCCAAGGATGGGGGCTCACCTACCACTAGAGGGCGTGATCTCTAGAAGCAATCCTTGCATTCCAGAACTATGTAGCCAGCATAGGTTGATACTTCAAACCTGCCAGTTAAGGGTTGATGAGATGTTTTAAGCTTTTAGTTGAGGGTTCCACCATTCTCATTAGAGTACCTGCCAGATGAGGGTAACTCTCAGCTTGTCCTTACCCGTGGCATGGTATTGACACCCTTTTAATTGGGGTTACAGATTAGACCACAACTCAGTTGTTTTATCTTATTTGGGGAATATCGATTAGATGATTACCTCCCACAGTCTCAGTTTCAGTCTTTAGAATAGAACACAGTTTAGTTCTACAGAATTAGGACTGTCAGATACAGCCAACCAGTATCACTAAATTAGTTATTAGTAATTTCAGATACCAGTTACTCATTATCAAAATTCAGGACTTAACTTCAGACAAGCTTAGTCACGGTATTAATTTATATGAACATGAGTGCACACTCAGTATTGACATTAGTATCAGTTATCTATGTACTCTCATGTTCAGTTACTCTATATCATGCAGTCAGTTATTGTTCATGCATATGAACCCTTGCATTCAGTCTTACCCCATCTAGCATACCAGTAAATTCCCACGTACTGAAACGTACTCTTTCTTGCGCTATGATATTTCATATCATAAGTTCGAATGCTCAGGTTTCTAACCATTAATAGATAGATCTAGATTCATCCAGTAGTAGATTTAGCAGCGAGTCCTCATCATTTGAGGATATTATTTTATTTCATAGTTTCAGTAGTTTAGTATTTAGGGTTTGTTAAGGGATTGTCCCATAAAATCCACTTTCAAACAGTTCAGTTAGAGGCTTTTCAGACAGTGTTCAGTTTTACTGATTGTTATTTTAGTTGGTACACTTTATCAGTATTTATAGATTTTGAACCTTACGGCATTTTAGCCTATTTTCCAAATTTATTATGGCATATTATTTAGTTCTCATAGTAGATATCATTCATGGGTTAGCTTGTGGTCCTTCGGGGTCGTAAGCACCATGTAGCATCTAGGTACAAACTCAGGGCATTATAGGTCATCGTCCCAAATGGACCCTATGTGAGTATTCTACCATTACAAAAGGCATGATTCTAGTTTATGGATACTTAACTACGTAGTGTTGTATTGTTTGGATACTTGTGGTGGCATACATACTTTTAGGTACATTTATCCTAATTTAGTTATATAATTCTAGCCAAAATCATGACTTCACAATTGTTTCCTAAAAAGGGGATTATCCCAACTTTCACTTATAAAATTTATTCATTTATAACGGGAATCATACCACCTTATTTGATGATTTAAGATATTTTGAAACTAAAGATGATGTTTTTAAAAATAGACCGAGATTGATTTTGGTCTATGGTTTATCCACTCTTTTACCACTACTATTTACTTCGAGAAAGAGAGAGCTTCCAACCCTTTCTATACAATTAAGTTGATTTAGTCCTGGAGTTGATCTCAAGGAATATATTTATAAACTTAAACTTTTTATTCACGATTTGTGTTCGTGCTCTTATTATGTACATATCTTTGGTACTGGACCGAGTAGATTGA
>NW_025892410.1:0-4913 GCF_002878395.1 Capsicum annuum | reverse complement strand
TATATATATATATACACACATAAACCGATTGTTCAAGTTGGTTTCTGGAATGCTTTGCAAATATTGGTTTTATGAAATTATGGAAGAAAATTGTGGTGTTGGGTTGCTAATACTAGATGCCAAACATTTCATTGTAGATAAGTGATTTGTAAAGGCGGGAAGTTGTGTTGAATTGGTATCCAAATCTACAATGAGGTATGTAAAGCATACTCTAACGATGTTCTTTGGCATGAAAACACCAATGTTCCATCAAGTATGATTCCGAGGTTGTCCAAAAACATGTATTGTTCTACATTACCAACGAAGTTGTTTCCATTCTATAAAGTGTCAAAATGTTTCAATGATATACCGAAAGGCTCCTATTTCATTGTTGTGATATTGATGATTCCGAAACACATTGTTGATGTACCAATGAGTCTTTATTACATCATTATTGTATAGAAAGTCTATTACTTGGTTCCTATTGCTGTATCATTATTCCAAAGGTACTATATTGGCATGAACACTAATGCAATAATCTCAAAAGCTTTTGAACTAAGTTATCGGAAATATCTCTTATGTGTGTTACTTGATGTACGTATGGGTGGTAGCTCAGGGGCTTAAGCCTAGCATGGGCCGATCCCGATATTTGATATGATTACAGTTGATATGTACTGGGGGCAGCCTAATGGTCACAGGACGGTACAGTATTGATTATTGTTAGGTGGTTAGAGGTTTGGGAGGAGGAGGTAATGGCGAATGATAATTGTAAGGAATAAAATGAACGAATGTATACCGTTCCACAAATGTGTTTGAATTCAAGAACCCAATTCAGATTAATGATAATGTACATGATCCTAAAAGTTTTTATGAAGTGTGGTTCACTTCTATTATGATTTATTCACTTGCGTCTGATTTTCTTGATCCCCCATATCACATATGATTATTTATAGCTTTACATACTCAGTACATATTTGGTACTGACGTCCCTCACGGGGGACCTGCATTTCATGCTGCAGGCACAGGTGCTTTAGTTCATTCACAGCATAGATAGGAGCCAGGTCATACAGCTATTGTTGGTGAGCTCCAGTTTTCTTCGGAGCTTTCCGAGTTGGTCCCTTATGTTTTGTTATTGTACAGGAGTCATGTGTGGGCGGGGGTTTGTCCCGACCCTAGTTATGTCATGTATATCCTAGAGTCTTTGTAGACATAAGGAAGGGTAAAGTCATGGAAGTTTATATAGTGATGTTATATTTGTCTATGTGGTGGCCTCGACGGCCAAATACTATATATATATATATTTGTGCGTGTTGTGCTGATACAAGTAATTAGACCCTTCTATATGCAACGAAGTGCTGTCCAAATTTTTGGTGACATGTAAGTGATAGTACAGGTATCTGAATGGGTTCTCCCGAGCCTTTTCGGCTTCGAGTGCCAGTCTGGCCTGATGGGATTTTGGGGCATGACATCTCGGTATCCAAGTCCATCTCAGCATAATATTTCATCATCAGACAAATAGTCAAGCAGAGAGGAACATTCAGACTCTTGAATATATGCTAAGGGCGTGTGCAATTGACTTCAAGGAAAGTTAGGATGACCACTTGCCTTTGATTGAGTTTGCATACAACAATAGCTATAATTCTAGTATTCAGATGGCTCCATTCAAAGCTCTCTATGGTAGGAGATGTAGATCTCCAATTGGTTGGTTCGAAGTTAGTGAGGCCTCAATCATAGGTCCTGACTTAGTATTCGATGCCTTAGAGAAAGTTCAGTTGATCAGAGAGAGACTCTGAGCTGCTCAGAGCCGACAGAAGTCCTATGAAGATGTTCGTAGAAAAGATCTCAGTTCAAGGTCAATGACTATGTCTAGCTTAAGATCTCTCCCATGAAGGGAGTGAAGAGGTTTGGCAAGAAAGGAAAACTCAGTTCCCGGTATGTCGGTCCCTTCAGAATTCTTTGTCTCTTCGACAAAGTAGCTTATGAGCTTGAGTTGCCTTCAGATCTAGCCTCAGTCCATCCAGTCTTCCATGTCTCTTTGCTAAAGAAGTGCATAGGTGACCCAGCAGTTGTTGTCCCTATTCAGAGCATTGACATTCAGAACAGTCTCTCTTATGAAGAGATTCTAGTCAAAATCTTAGATTATCAGACTCGTAGATTGAGGAACAAAGAAGTCCCTCTAGTCAAGGTTCTTTGGCAAAATCAGTCTCATGAGGGAGCTACTTGGGAAGCAGAAGCAGATATACATACCAAGTATCCTCACCTCTTCCCTGCCAATTCAGATCAAGCTCAAGATAATAGTTCTCTCTAATCTTATTCAGTTTCACGTTCATGTTTCCAGTATAAACTTGGTACCTATTAACCGTTTTATACTCAGTCATGCATTCATGTGTCAATTGTCCGTGCATCAGATATGCACGAGTTCAGTATGTTTAGCATGTCAGTCATGAGATCAAGTTTCAGTTCTTCATACTCAGTTCAGGTTCTATTGTCTTGTATCCCTTCTCAGTAAATTCTCATTCGAGGATGAATGTTCCCAAGGTGGAGATATTGTAATACCCCGCATATTTCTACGCTAGGAAGTGAATAAGTATTCCTACGTATGAAATATCCTATCCTGTGATTCATACTTAAGTACATGACTTACAATGAATATCCTAGTCATAGAATAGCTTATGATGCATTAAGCATGTTCATATGAGTCACTTAAGGTAATACAAGCTAAGCGTTTTGGAATATATCAACTTTTAGTGTTCGATTTTTCTAGGGTCATCTTTGAATGAGCATAACTAGATGTTAATGTGGTATTTTTGCTGATTTAGACCCACCAAATTGTAGAGAATCAAATTAGCTGTCCAACGATACCAATTTTGCCTTAATCCAATACCCGAGCTAAAAGTTATGCCCATTTTCATGAGAGACAGTAAGGATAGGCGATTGGTTAGGCGCCGCCCAACCAAACATAGGCGATTGGTTAGGCGCCGCCCAACCTAGATTAGGTAATCACTTGGGCGCCGCCTAAGTCAGTTCCAGGTGCCAAAAACACTCTGTTTTGAGTTATTTTAAGGGTAATTAAGTCTTTTAACACTCCTTACACGTCCCTAAACTTAACCCTATGAAATATATAGCTTCTAAACATATTACAACCCTATTATCATCTCAAAGTGCATCATCCAAGAGCACTAAAAGAGAAAAACAACTAAGGTTGAGTAACTAAGCTTGAAGATCCGATTTCAAGGAAATTCCTCCGTCAATCATCAAGAATCTTCCTTCTAAGGTATGCATGAGTTGATTCATGGACTCCTTTCATCCATGAAACTCAACAACCATCTTCTAAATTTTGTATTATGATATTTGTGTTGTTGGTGGTTGATGTTCATGTGGTTGGAGTTTGATGATGCCTAAGATGGGATCTTTGTATGTTTATTATGAGGATATGGTGGTATTTAACGTATAAATATGTGAAATTGGTGGTTGAATATTTGTAATCTTGATGAATCCACCTATGCCTAAGATGTGCATGTAAGGTGTTTGTGAAAATACCTAAGGGAATAGAAATCATGCTTTTATGACATAATAAGTCCTAAATGACTATTCCATGTTCTAAGTTTATGTTCAACGTGATGCCCACGCTATTGTCTTGAATTGAAGAAGTTGTACGAGATGCTTATGATATTGTTTTGATATGGAATGACCATGTTATTGAATCCATGCAAGTATATACATGTTGTGTGCATTCCCGATCATGTGATAGTTTGTTGAGAATCATTCTTATTACGAAATCCTTACTTATGATATTGTGAGTTGTGGACTCAAATCTTGTGATCAAGTCATGTAATGTGTGTCAGTTTTCTCCTATCGAGTCCTGGGGGTACTTGTACCCGAAAACTATAGCTGTGTGCCTAAAGCCATGTCATGTTTCACGATATCCGAACTCAAGCTGTGATTCCATAGACTTTAGTCAGTCATGTGACTCAGGAAATCCTCATGATCTTAGTCAGTTGTCAGATGTCAGTAACATTCCACTAGTCAATGAAATTTAGTAAGATTAAGTCATGCACAGTTAGTTATTCATGTCCAATCCCTCTAGATGGGAGTAGAGGTTAGTACCGAGTGAACCCAAGGATGGGAAGTCACCCGCCAGTTCAGGGTGTGATTCTTAGTTGTCATCCTTGTGTTCCAGAACTATGTAGCTAGCGTAGGTTGAGATATCTTAACCCGTCATATTAGGGTTGATGAGGTGGCTTAACCCACCATTTTAGGGTTTCCACCATTGTCATTGAGTACCCGCCAGATAAGGGTCACTCACAGGCTGTCCTTACCCGTGGCACGGTATTTACACCTTTCCAGTTGGGGCAGAGATTGGACCCCAGCTTAGCCATAACGGTATACATGGGGCATGTCGGTTAAATATTACTTCCCATAGTTTTAGTATCAGTCATGACAGTTATCAGTAAACCATGTATTGGCATACAGGTCATGCTATCACGTATTTATGATCCCATTTTCTATATATCTGTGTTTGCACTCCCACGTTCATATTAGTCAGTCAGTGTTGTTCATGCATGAAACCCTTTATGTTCAGCCTACCATCCTCGTATACTCGGTACTCTAGTTGTACTGTCGCATTTGCGCTATGGTGCTTTCTTTTCATGTTACACCATAGGTTTCGAGACATAAGCTCCAGCCCAACAGTAGCGGTAGCATTCCAGTTGCTGAGACACAGTGAGTCCTTATTGATTCGAGGACAATATGATTTGATATATTTATTTATTTCTTTAGTTCAGTTTTACAGAGTTAGTTGGAGATATGTTCCTTCAACTCCTTATTCAAATACTTTAGAGGCTTTCAAATTTATGTTCAGATTTATGTTCATACTTAGCTTTCAGATTGAGCTGTTTTAGGTATTTTCACCCACATGATTTTATTCAGTTGAA
>NW_025892409.1:0-3506 GCF_002878395.1 Capsicum annuum | reverse complement strand
GTAGAGGTCTAAATCAACTTCATCTACTAATTCTTGGAGAATATGCCTAGCAACTTCAGTGCCACATTCATATTCTTCAATCTCGAAGTCCGTACATTTACCCAAAGAATGGCTCATATCCCATTCTATTAGCTCGTCTGGTATCAAAACAACAAATTGTGTCCACTCTTCGACATCATCAATAATATCAGCAATCAGAATCTCTTTGGTCATACTTCATGGTAGTTTGGTACAAGTTCTGAAACCAGAATCAGAGATTGGAGAAAATTTTGAGTCTAGGTACTCTAATAGACAATGAAAGGCGAATCCTTTAAGCTGATTCATACAAAACTCACCGAAAGCCATCCATACAAAACTCAACAACATTTCATGTTCATTGAGGAGAAAATGGCTCACAGAGAATCCATCCTCTACAGGTAGAGCCTGCTGTTGAGGTGTAGTTCCAAATATGAGTTCAGCATTCAAAATGACCTGTTTTGCGTAGCTGAGTTTACTTCCTTTTAACTGATCAATCTTGCTGAGCACTCCAGAAACGTTATCAATCAGTTCTCTGCAACTCCTCCTAGTGGATAATGAGGTCTCACAATCCGAAAGATCTATATCAGGTTCTGGAAAGAGTGCTTCATCATCAACAGAGCACTGATTCAGCAAGCACTTTGTCCTCTGGAAGAAAACAAACATTATATTTATTAGAAGCATGGATGCATGAAATCCAAGTTCAGATTTGTCTTATTTTTTAATTTATGTATTTGAGGGAAAGAAAGGAAGTATGCAAATAGTAAAATGACGAATCAGGGACCATACTTGAGCTACTATTGGGACTGCCGGAGAGGTAGCTGTCAGTTGAATGGTGATCAAGTGAATTCCCAACTAAATCTGCTTCATCTTCCAAAGGAGAAAAATATGTTGTAGCATAAGTGAGAGCACATTTAGCTCTAAACCTTTGCAAACCTAGTTCTGAACTCTTTATTTCGGCCATCTCAAAATCCATATCTTCTTTATCAGATCCGCCAACTCGAGCACCAAGTTTGTCTGCCACATTGCTCCAAGTTTCAGAAGCTGAAGCCTTTTGGGGCTTACTGACTGATCCTGCTGGCATCGATTCCAAACCCATGAGCCTTGCAACCAAACTTGGAGCTTTCATTTTGCGCTTGCTTTCACAATGTGTATCGGTCATTCCATTATTCTTTGCATTTGGAAAACCCCCACTGTTTTCATCAGCAATCTACATTGTTCATACAAGAACCAAAAACAATAAAACCAAAAACTTTCCTGTCAAGCTAAAATCTGAGACAATAGTAGAAAAAGAAAGCTAGATGTGGGTGTATAGTTCAAGAAATGAGTACCAAACGAAGCTTTGGCTGCTTCTAATCCACTCCAAACTTTTTTGAAGCTTGTTTCAAGAAAGCTATAAGAACGCGGCACAAAAAAAAGAAATAATTTAGCCCTCTAGCTAGAATCACCTTCAAGAAATTAACCATTCTGCTTTAAAAATGAGTGGAATGTAGTAGTAGCTAACCTCGTGAAAGCAGTTTCTTTGGAAACAGCTTCTTCGCAAATCTACGGTTCCGATCAAAGAGCTGAAATAAAATGCCCACACAACCACAAGGCCTTTGAGGTTGTCTCTCATTCATTTCTCTAGCTGAGCTATCATTCATCCTTCAAAATCCTCTCTTAAATTTCTTCACCTTTTCTCCCACTCTGCTTAATGTGATTCACACACTTTGTCTTCCCAATAAGATTCTATCAAACATTATCTTCACATTAATTTGGAAAGAATTAAACAAAAGACCCCCCCACTGGCCCCTCTACCCACCACATCACTCACCCTCTTTGGCCCCAAAAAAAGAAAATGGGTAAAAAGAACTACATTTTCATGCAAGAAACAAAGCAAAAACCCAACAAAATATCAGAAAGAAAGTGGAAAATAGCTATGAAAAGTAAAACCCTGAGCTGTGTTCAATTATGACAAAACTTTCACAAGAAACGACAGTCAAACAAAGCAAACACAGAACAAGAAAATACAAACAGCAATACCCAGAATGTCTTCAACTTGCACCAAATGTTCTACTGTTCAAGAAAACAGCTAGAACTGGCTATAGTACACTCTAGTAAGCTATTCTTTTCTTTTTTTAATCTTATTTATGACGGTGAAAAAAGTAAAATCATAATTATTTTAAATTAGTTCCTATAGACATGCTTTCTATGCTTTGCTATCACAAATGCTACAGAATAAGAAAAGAATATGTCGATAGTGACTAACCGATTAGGCACCAAACAATAATAATAGAACCCAAAGCAATTGCAGCAAGGACAAGACCGAATGTTTTTCGAAATCCAAAGTGCCAAAGAACTTTAAAGTACTTTTAAGAGAAAATAGTGGGAGTAATAGAGGAGGAGAAGTTTGTCCTCTTAGAGTAAGAGAATGGTGAGTTTATATAGTGACGAGGGCCGTCAACAATCCCAAATAATGAAGGAAGAATAATATTTAATGGAAGAAGAATAACATATAATGAATCAATTAAGGGGATTGTTTCCTTAAATGGATGGGGTAAATCAATCCGTTCCACCAATCATGCTATAGTTGCCATAAATAAATAATACCCTATTATAACATTTGAAATTTCGATGAATAGAACAAGTAAAAAGAGATCCTTCCTAATTATTAAATAAAATCAAGAAGAGGTATCTAAATTTACCATAATTAACGTGTGAGGGGATGTCTGTCAACCAAGTAAGGCAAGAAAAATAAAAAATCAATTACTGAGATGCTTTTCTCAAATCAAATTGGTACATGATCACACTTAAACAGTCAAAACGTGCACATATTAGCCTTATTAAAGATTTAAGAAAAAATCCAAAAAATAAAAAATCAATTACTAAGATGCTTTTCTCAAATCAAATTGGTACAGGATCATACCCAAACAGTCAAAACGTGCACATATTAGCCTTATTAAAGATTTACGAAAAAATCCAAAAAAAAAAAAATCAATTACTGAGATGCTTTTCTCAAATCAAATTGGTACAGGATCATACCCAAACAGTCAAAACGTGCACCTATTAGCCTTATTAAGGATTTACGAAAAAATCCTTGAATCGTCACATACATGCTTTTCCCATACAAAATTACCCATATTGACTAAGAGGCATAAAAAATATGAAGTTGCAAGAAGTTAGGCGAGTTTGCACATACCAGAGAGAGACGAACAAATTGACTCACCATTTAAGTTAAGCGTCACGAAATTTCAATCAAGCAAAACATGCAAATATGGTCGAATAAAAATCACAGACTTAAAATCAACACATTTATTCAGCAAAAATCAAACGTGGCCACACTAGTGAGACACACAGATGAAGAAATAGTACTAAACTTCACACACATATTTCGAACACGGGATCAAACCTGAAGACAGATTCTTCATTTTTGATTAGGAAGGGTTGCATGGTTGGAACGCCGAAGGGGTTTGCCGGAGGTATTGTTGTGGGAGAGGAGTCGAGGCTGTGTC
>NW_025892408.1:0-1298 GCF_002878395.1 Capsicum annuum | reverse complement strand
AAGGATCTCTAATATCATACGATGTACTCTCATATGACATTTTGCTTCTTTAACTAACTTGGTGTTGTTTTGTTGGCACAGTGGCTACATGTCTCCAGAATATGCAATAGATGGGACCTTCTCAGTAAAATCAGATGCGTTTAGCTTTGGCGTATTGGTGTTAGAGATTGTGAGTGGCAAGAGAAATAGAGGATTTGTCCATCAAGATCACAACCTTAACCTTCTCGGTCACGTAAGCACTGCATAACCTGTATTACACACAACTC
The DNA here is from genome assembly GCF_002878395.1 of Capsicum annuum. NCBI lineage: Eukaryota > Viridiplantae > Streptophyta > Magnoliopsida > Solanales > Solanaceae > Capsicum > Capsicum annuum. The sequence goes on along the minus strand of NW_025892408.1, from coordinate 1,032 downwards.
CTTTTTTTCTTGATAAAAATAGAATTTTCCATGATTCAAAGTATCTAAATAAACTCAAACAGGCATGGAAGCTTTACAAAGAGGATAGGTCCTTGGAACTAGCTGATGAGCATCTAACTGATTCTTGCAATATTATTTCTCAAGTTTTAAGGTCAATCCAAGTGGGTTTATTATGCTTCCAACAACATCCTGATGATAGACCAAGCATGTTTTCTGTGGTTCAGATGTTGACTAACGAGAGCCCACTGCCAAAAGCAAAAGAACCTGGATTTTTAACAGAGCGAAATCTATTTGATGAAGCAAAATCAGGATCACAGACAAGCAGTTCAAAAAATGAATTCACAATCACATTGTTAGATCCTTGGTAGGTGCGACAGAATAACTATTTAACTTGGGAGAAAATGAATAGGCAAAATTACATTAGAACTTTGGTTTATTGTGAAATACACTATACTTAGGAAACATAAAGTTGAATTTTTCTAGTTAAATATATTATCTACTTATGGATGACTTTTATTTATTTCCATTGTTCTTTGAATATATACTTTAGATATGTTATTTATATAACAAAAATTCTAAAGTTGTAAGTTTGTTTTCCAGAACTATTAGGTATAACAATTTTATCGTGTGATCAGAAATCACAAAATCAATATTAGCAATGGAAATTTCACATATTGTAACTCCATTTTAGTGAAAGCATATCCCGAATACGGTACAAAGCTGTTATAGGAATTTAAGCAGCACTTTACCTTGATTTGCTTTTGCAATGTGAGACATACAACTGAATTTAGTATCTTAGTTAGAAAACGTAAATTCCAATAATAATTTCAGAGGTTTTGAATTTGCAGTTTTTTCTTTTCAGAGAATAGCATCCAATTTGCATCAACAACTTTAATAATTTAATATTTTGAAGAAATGGAAAGATACTGGGCTACGTGGAGTAAATATTTTCTCCGAGAAGACACAGTGTGTAATCTTCTAAATGTTGTTTAATGAGCAAACTATCATCATGTATAATATCATTACAAAAAA
>NW_025892407.1:0-1149 GCF_002878395.1 Capsicum annuum | reverse complement strand
AAAATGCCCCTAAAAATCAAAATATTCTCGAATCTGTCCTTTGGTGGACTGTTTTGATAGTCTGAAGTAGATCAACCATAATGTTTTACTCCGATATCCAAATTGGATGAAACCAATTTCATTAGAAAGAAGACTCTCATATCTTTCCGTTGATATATAGTATATCACCCAAATCATTGTGTACGAGGAGTTATGATCGTTTGAAATTAACCCAAAAATTTGCTTTTGATAGGATGAAGTAGATCGACCATAATTTTTTGCTCCGATAGACAAATTGGGTGAAATTAATTTCATTGGAAAGAGGACTCGTAGAGATTTCCATTGATATATAGTAGATCACCCAGATCATTATGTACAAAGAGTTATGATCATTTAAATTTGGAGCAAAAATACACCAGGTCTCAGTACTTTTTCCTGCATGTTTTACTGTTCACTACTATTCATGGTTCGATCGGAATGTTCATAACTCGTCGCTCGGGTGTCCGTTTTGGATGATCCATATATCATTGGAAAGCATATTCGATACTCCGTAATGGTAGGTCATAATCTAAGATATTTCATATGAAAAATTTATAATTCATTCTAGAAGATAGAACCCAACACGTTTACACACAAAATTTCAACAAAAAATTTCGCGAGGTATTACATCATCCCCCTTGGAAACATTCGTCCTCGAATGACGCTAGACATGCCAATATTAGATAGGGAATAGAGCATACAGTTGAAACTATTCATTAGACTCATCACCACATCGTTTCTCACTCCGAATGCAACATAGAATGCATAAATTCAAGGAACTACAGCTGAACACATAATAAATGGCAGCTAAACTGCTGCAAATTTTATCAAAAGTGCATGATTTAGGAAAGAACAGTACCTTCAGCTTGATCGGAGTTCGTAGAAAATAGGTGCGGGTACTTGGATCACATATTTGCCTCAGCTTCCCAAGTTGCACCCTCAACAGATTGGTTTCGCCACAACACCTTGACCAAGGGAAATTCTTTGTTCCTTAGTCTTCGGACACTGAAATCAAGAATTTCAACAGGAATCTCATTAAAAAAAAGATTTTCTTGAATGTCAGCACTCACAGTGGAATCCACTACCACAACATCGCTAATATGCTTTCTAAGCATGGAGACATGGAATATT
>NW_025892406.1:0-5658 GCF_002878395.1 Capsicum annuum | reverse complement strand
ATGAGTCTAAGGACATGAAAGCATCGTAATATTATGGGGTATCTCCCCCTTGGGACTATATGTCCCTCTAAGAACACTTCGCTAAAATACTGAGGAGGCGCACGGGGCACCTACGAACTGGGTCATGATTGATCGTCTGAGATCTGAAACTAATGCATAATACGGGAGCTGAGCTATACTCACAACTACTAGGATACTCTATCTTGGAACAGTTACATTTTGGAGATTTCTGATAGCATGATCAGGTAAAGAGATGAGATAATAACTATATGAATCTGACTGCTAAACGGACTTGCTGGCTCTACTAACTGACTCATGCTGAAATATAAGCTCAAATGGGAGAAAGGGATCTAACAATGTATATCATAAAGATGAAGGACTCATAACATACCCAAATCTATACCAGGGAACCTTTCCTAATCATGGTGAGTCTGGAGCACATAGAGTCTGTTCTGACGCTGGCCACTATTGGCACCGGAAGTGGCACCCTACTGATGCAGTTCTCCCATTCTGTGGCCTGGATTACCATATCCAAAACATACCTGACTGTTATTTTTGCACACACCTAGGTGATTCTTGTCATACTCTCCACAAAGTAGGTAGGTATGAACACCACTAGCACTACTCTAGGCTTTAGAGCCTGGCATCCCATCATGACTGACACCCCAGAACTTTGGTGCGGGTGAACTAGCTGAGGATGGAGCTAGGACTGAAAACTTCTGACTATGTTGAGAACGATTAACACCCTGTGACCCTGCCTGAGAGAAATTATGACTACCTGTTTTGGATTTCTTACTCACTCTCTCTCTTTCTTTGGTCTTATCTGCCACAATCTGCTACGCATGCATCATTAGTCTAGCAAGGTCCATATCTCTATTGAGCATAGCAGTTCTACACTTCTTCAACACCAACTCGGATACCCCAGTCACAAACTTACTCATACTCACTCTAGGGCCAGCTATCAAATCGGGAGCATACTTAGCTAACTAGTTGAACTTAAGACAATACTCCTTCACTATCATAGAGCCTTGTCTCAGGTTTATAAACTCTTCTACCTTAGCTTCTCTCATCTCTAGCGGGAAAAACTTATCTAGAAAGGCATTAGATAAGTTTGGGATTAGAGACCCTAGGTCTTATTCTGGAAGAAAATTGAGAGAAACCGACAATATTTGGGTTTAATGTGGCTGAATCTCGTGTTAAAGAGTATATAGAGGGGTTTGGGAAAAGACCCTTTTTCCCTTGGAATTAAAATATGGAACTGAAAAAATCCCGATTTTACGTGTTGGCGCGACGCACCATAATCGCACCAGCTTACTGGAAATGGGACAATTGTGAAACTGAGCCTTGGCGCGACGTGGTGGAAATCGTGTTGCCACCTTGGTTACAAACTGGAAAGACACCGTCATGCGGTGGAATCGTGGAGGCTCACTAAAATTTGACAATTTCTATTTTGGCTGGCTCCGCGATGTGCTAAAGTGCCAGGTGGCACACTGTCTCACTAAAATAGCTCTAACTCTTCGCCCGAGTGCCGTATTTGGGCGAATTTGGTATCGACGGAAAGCTTATTCAATTTTCCACTTGATTAAAAGTCAAAATCTTAAAACATTTTACATGGAATAAAATATATTCATCTTTGAAGCAAGATCTTTGATGTTCTAGAGATGAATTTAAATTAGGAGAAGTGTGGAGTATTACACAACTGATCATTGGGACTGGACCAAACTCTCGTTCTAACTGCCCGACTCCTTCCTGTACCACACAACCTCCATAAAGCTGGCTTTACCTATGAACACTTTGTATATTCCATACTAGTCCATCACGCCAAACGATATCTTCTCCACCAAATCTATCTTGCCTTTTATAAAAAATCTTCCGCCAGCCACCTATACTTTTAACTGGATTTGGAAATTGCATACTATGCCTAAACTCGAGTTTCCTCTATGGCTATGCTCTCACAACCTCCTTCCCACTATGGCATATCTCTCGTCTATAAAAATTATTACTGGTCCTTTATGTCCCATCTGTCATTGTGGACGCGAATCTATATTTCACGTTTTCACATAATACCATGTAGCACAAAAATTTTGGCTAGACCTCGGACTAATCCGACCTCAAGTAAACTTTACCTTAGCCCAATGGCTGTCCGTGCAAAAGAATTTAATCCGCCCTCCTACAAATGGTCTGCCTGAATAGCGCTATAAATGGCTGGACATTCTCCCTTTCGCTGTCTGGCACCTTTGGATCACTCAAAATAATAACGTTCATAAACATACCACCAATTACCCTTCTGTCGCCCTCGTGAAAAATTGAGTTATGAAATTTCTTCTACTAATGGGTCATGAACGCCATCCTGAAACTTGCATTCCAATCCCTATTCAATGGTTCAAACCCCTCCCGGGTGTCTTCAAACTTAGCATAGACGCCTCTCTTTCCAAATGAAGATCTCACTGTGGGATCGGTGGACTCATTCGTAACACTGCTGGAAATTGGGTTGTGGGTTTTTATGGGAAAAAATGGTTGTTAATATAGCCCACTCAGAGCTCTTAGCCCTACTTCAAGGACTACACATAGCCCATGAAAAAAATCTCCGCCCCCTCAAAATTGAAATTGATTCCGCTAATTTATTTTTAATACTAGCCAATGCTCCTTCAATTTTTAATTCTATTGTTTGGTCTTGTAGGTGGTTGCTGAAGAAGTTGGGGAATTTAGTGCTCCGGCACAACTTCCATGAAGCTAACTGTATGACAGACTCCCTCTCAAAAATGGGTACTCAAATGCAACAGCCTTCAGTTGAACTTCTATCAACTCCCCCACGTCAAGTTCTTTCTGTTTTGCACCAGGATCTCCAAGGAACTTTATCTACGAAGCTATTTAAACGTAGTGTTTGTAATAAGTTAACTACTCTAGGAAATCTATCTACTAGTTTGGTCTGTAATAATTTTTCTATTTATGGGGATCTCTATCCCACTGCTGCTGACGGTGTCATAAACATCGGAACCTCTTCCATTTCCTATTTTTGCTAATATATATATAATATTATCCTGTTTAGTCAAAAAAAAATTGTCCTTAGAAATCCTTTTGTATGTTTATCATAACACATGGTAAAATTAACTTATTTTCAAATATAAAAATATTTATTCTTTTAACTAATAATTTTTTTAAAAATACGTAACATGAAACAAAAAGAGTATGCATTTTCTAATACAAAAAAAGGGATAATGGGGGAGCACATGAAGGTTAGGTTAGTAGGAATGTTCACGGGTTGATTTGGATTGGCTATTGATCAAATCTAAAATCAAATTAATATAATTAAATTTTAAAATTTTAAATTAATGTATTTATCAGTCTTGGTTCAATTTTTCTCTTATTAATCATACGTGGAAAGAAAATAAATGATTCATTCAAATGAAAAAAATAAGAACAATTCAGTCAAAGTGATTAGACATGACATGGAGAAACTACACCTTACTGAGGACGTGGCCCTAGATAAGAAGGTGTGGAGGTCGCGGATAAGGGTAGAAGGCTAGTGTGAGTGTGTGGGTTGTAGCAAGGTGTTAGGAGAGCGCTTGTGTAGCCGGGTTAGTAATCCTAGGACTGTGTCCAGGAGTAGGAGCCTCTAGTCAGGAGTATTTGGGCGTGGTAGGTGTCTTTGGTATGTGAGTGTATGTTACTACTAGGTGGATGTCCTATTTCTTATTTCGAATTGCTCATATTTCTCTTATATCTATTTTTATTATTTCTTATTCCTTATTTCTGTTATGCCATCCATCCTGTTTCATGTTTCATTACGACCTTGTGTACTATTCTTTATCTTGAGTCGGAGGTCTATCGAAAATAACCTTTCTACTTCTTCGGAGGTAGCGGTATGGACTGCGTACATTTTATCCTCTCCAAACCTCACTTTGTGGGAATACACTGCGTTTGTTGTTGTTGTTGATATTATCACATAAACAGTAATATGACGTACACCTAATAATAAAATATTTAAATTATAATAAATTCTGCTAAAACATATGTAAGATGTTTACAATTATTCATGAAAAATAATATATTATGTATATATAAGTACAAAAAATATGCATACAATTTATTGGTTTGATTTGATTATTTCTTTGATTTTTTTGAACAAAGTCAAAATCAAAACCAAACTAATAGCTTGTTTAGTCAAGCTTCTAAAATCAATTTATTTTGAGAGTTTTTTTTTTTCAAAAGTGTTTTTCAAAAAATTATTTTGGTGAGAAGCAGGTTGTGTATGTTTGACCAATGTATTTAAAATAGGACAATTTTCATAAATTTCAATAGTTTAGCATGTAATTACATAAAATTTTGATTTCATATTTACGTAAAATTTTGATTTTTCATTCATTATCGCGATACATAGCTAAGACTCGCGATACATCACTATCTTATACATAAGTATTAATACATAATTCTTAAGTGTTAATATCACAAAGATACATTCAAATACATAAGTCTTATGAATCAGTAGCACAAAAAGCATTCTGATACATGATTTTTATAGATTTTCAATCAAACACATCTTTCTTATGTATCTATAATTTAATATTCAATAGGATGCATAACTTTTGTAGATTTGGTGAAGAATCATGTCGTGTATCTTCTTGTCTTTTTCTACCAGATACATCATTCTTATATATCTCCGATCTTTCTTAACAGATAGATCATTTTTGTATTTCTTCATTAACATCATCATCTTCAACCTCCATTGATCAATCTCCAAACTCTAGAATTTCTCACGGATTCGAGGTAGCCCTTCAAATTTCAAAATTCCAATAAGTGTCGTACTTATACTAGCAGATCTTAATGGACAAGTACCTAGGGCTTGCATTTGGGTCTTTATTATATCTACAGGGAACATTTGCATATGCTTCACCGTCTCTGCAATTGACCCGACCACCATAAATTACCAAAAATAAAGGTTGCCATGTGCTGGCGTAAAGGTGACCACCGGGTGGTAATCCGGTGGTTTTGATATCAATAAAAGTTTTCATTGTTGAAATTTAAAGGAAGCCTCGATAGCCATAGAAGAGAAATTAAAGAAACTTAGGTACTCCTTCGAAATCTAACGGTGGGAATTCAAGATCTGTATATGAATTCTATACGAGTCATTTGAGATCGTGATTTGCTCCGATTCATCAAAGCTGAAGCTTCTCGCCGGGGCTATGACTTGAACAAAAGAAGAACTGTGTTTTTTTAATGGGGTTAACAAAAGAAGACTTGAAAGAAACTGAAGAAGAATATTATAGTTTAAATTTGAAAAACCATTTGATAATGTCCTTGCTTTTAGGTATTGTTTGAGGAGCATTAGACATTAAAATGGAGAGGCAGATTATGTATCTGATAGTTGGAGAGACAAAGTGTGAAAAGAGATTTTTGTAATAGTTTTGAGAATTAGGATTTTAAGTAATATTAGTAAATTAAGGTGTAGTTTTAAGTAATTTTTTCTTTCAAAAAATACTTTTGAGCAACAATTAGTGTTTGACCAAATTTTTAAAAGTGTTTTTAAATATATTTTTCTCAGAAGTATTTTTTAAAATAGTGCTTTTGGGGAGAAGCTTCTTTTTTTAGTTTCTGAAAAACTGCTTTTGTTAACTCCCCGAAGGCACTTATTTTCTCTCAAAAATTTGGCCAAGCACC
>NW_025892405.1:0-2047 GCF_002878395.1 Capsicum annuum | reverse complement strand
GTCCCGTAATCTAGAATTGTTTGCCAAGTAGACTGATTTCGCTCAGTACTTCTGTTCGGCAAATTGGAATCATGAATGTGGTCTGTCCCATCGACATATGTTTGTGTCAAAAATCCCAAGGGTTGGGAATCTTCTACTCCTGTCGAATTTTGAGATAACGTCTCGTGTGTTATTACAGGATGGATTTGTCCACCAAGTCTAGAGTTCTGATGGTTGTCAAGGTGCCCAAAAATTTAATCAAATGGTGGGAAATGTTTAACTATGTTGATCAGCAGAAACTGGTTAAAATATTAGGTGATCTTACGGAACTTCTGCATGTTACCACTCGTCCAGATTTAATGGAGGCTTTGTTGACCTTTTGGGTTCCGAGTGGTTTGGTATTCAGGTTTGGGGAATGCGAAATGACTCCTACTTTGGCAGAAATATCCGGTTTGTTGCATTTGCCCTATATCAAGAAGGATATGATCCGAGCACGAAATCATACTGGCGTGAGATTTTTGCAGTCTTGTGGTTTAAAAAGTAAGGGTATCCGTTTGGGTTGTTTAAGTGATTCGTGGGTTTCCTTAGATTTTTTGTTCGCTAGATTCGGACCCTCAGAAGGTTTTGATTCTTTTTGGGATGAATTTCATGTGACTAAGGAGAAGTGGGAGAAAAAGCGTCTTGAAGTCTTCACCCTCGCTTTGTTAGGTACTTTAGTGTTTTCACTAGAAGAAAGACTATTAATACCCGTTTGCAATCTGTGGTGATGGCCCTATTTCATAAGGATCAAAATGACAAGGGCATTAATCAAAAGGGAAGGTTCACTCTCATACCTATGATCTTAACAGAAATATATAAGGCTTTAACCGAAGTGAAAGGAGGAAGGAGATTTTTTGAGGGCAGTAACCTGATATTGCAGTTATGGATGATGGAACATTTGCATGCACCTTCTTTAGTTAGACCAGACGTTTTAGATCGTTGTATTCCCAATCGAGTGAAAGCCATGGATTCCAGGTTGCGTTGGATAAATTCTCCTTACCCGTGGGATTCGAGGCTTGGATTGAATTTCTTGAATCAAGAACTGGGAATAACATTTTGTTGACTTATCTGTGGCTTCGACCAAAGATAATCTTATTGGGTTGCCAGACGCAGTTCCCTTTAGTTATGTCAGGGCTCAATTCCACTAGAGCATACAATTCTTCTAGGGTAATGCGCCAGTTAGGTAGGCTACAGGACGTGCCACCAGCAGTGGATCTTCTGAAGGATGTTGAGTACTTCAAGGACCAAGCCTTAGGTGAGAGCAGGTATGAGCAGTTTTGGAAGCATGAAACAAAACTAGGTGTGGACATATTCAAAGAAAGTTTGGATAATCCAGGTCACACTCAGGGATATGGGGTTTGGCTTCAATCTATCCCTCGGGGTATCAGTCAACCCTTACCAACGCAGCTTAGAGGGAGAATACAGGAAGAATGCATAGTAGACTATCATCAGGATGAAAGTGTAGGGTCCAAAGTGGAAACACTGAGGGTTCAGCTAGCAGATTTGTGCAAGACGGTAGAAAGGTGTTAGAATAATCTTTCCAAGTGCACTCCTCATGAAGCAGGAGGTCCGAAGCTTCTTCCCCGGTATCAGGGTGTCTTTACAGGATATGCTACAAAGTTTAAATGGGAGAAAGATAACTTCAGAGGCAGGTCCATATCAGCCAGGGTTATCACGCAGAGCACCAGTCTAAAAGAGCACTTCTTATCTTTATTCAGTTTGAGTCTTTTATGTGTTTGTCTTTGTAGGGTGGTGTCGGTTTTAAGTCGAAATCAAGTTTTTTTTGGGTATTAGATTCTTTACTAGTAATTTCACCTGTGTCGTCTTAGGGGTCTATAATGTTGTTTCATATTTGTTGTTTAGTTTTAAAGTGCTCCCAAACTTTTGTACGTCTTTGTTGTTTTCTTTCTTCAAAATGTTTTGATATTACGTCTTTCCTTGGTTTGTTTATTTTTGTTTTTGCAAAAAAAAAAGTGTCGGTAGTGTTTATGCACATGCTTCCCGAACTACGTAAGAACTGATACATGTA
>NW_025892404.1:0-2364 GCF_002878395.1 Capsicum annuum | reverse complement strand
ATTCCCAAGTAGCTTCTTCAATTTTATGATTTTTCCACAACACCCTAACCTAAACTATCTCTTTACTTCTCAACTTTCGGACCTGATGATCTAAGATTGCAATAGGTTCCTCTTCATATGCTAAGGAGTCTGTCACTTTGATCTCTTCTACAAGAAACACTAAAGAATTGTCTCCAATACATTTCTTCAACATGGATATATGGAATACTGGATAGACGGAACCCATACTTGTAGGCAATTCTAACTCATAAGCAACTCTACCTATCCTTCTCACAATCTGGTATGGTCCTATATAGCAAAGACTCAACTTACCTTTCTTCCCGAATCGCATGAATCTCTTCATAGAGGAGACTTTTAGAAACACCCAGTCACAACCTTAAATTCTAAATCCCTTCTTCTAACATCAGCGTAAGACTTCTAGCGACTCTGGGCTGTCTTGAGTCGCTCCCTAATGATTTCCATAACCTCCATTACCTGATAAACAAGATCAAGTCCAAACAATTATGTCTTGCCCACTTCATACCAACCTATCGGCGACCTACATCTTCTCCCATACAGTGCCTAAAATGGAGCCATCTTAGTGCTGGCGTGGTAGCTATTATTAGATGCGAACTCTATCAGTGGCAAGTGATCTACCCAGCTACCTTTGAAGTTAATTACACAGGCCCTCAACATATCGTCTAAGATCTGAATGATGTGTTCAGCATGCCCATCTGTCTGGGGTAAAAAGTAGTACTCAAGTTCACTTGGGTACCTAAACCCCTTCGAAAAGATCTCCAAAACCGCGATGAGAATTGCGTACCTCTATTAGATATAATAGATACTGGTGCCCCATGCAAGCGAACTATTTCAGCAATGAACAACTTGGCGTAATCATCTTCGAAATAGTTGGTTCTCACAGGTAGAAAGTGAGTTGACTTAGTCAACCGATCCACAAATTACAAAATACATCAAAAGTATTATAAATTATAATAGTTAACAGTTTAAAATATCTAAAAAAATTAATCCATTATATATTTCAAAAAAATAATACGTAAAATATTATAAATCACAATAATTAACAACTTAAAAAATTTAAAAATGTAATATAAATATTTGATTGTCAAAATTATATTAGTTCCGGTTAAATTGGAATTGAAGAAAAATATTATAAATCTCAATAATTAAAACTTAAATTATTTAAAAAATATAATTAACTATCAATAACACAAAAGTTTGATCAAGGAGAGTAACATATATTATTTTAAAATTATTATAAATTATAATAGTTAACATCTTAATTATCAAAAAATATATTAAGAATATGATTAATTATCTAAATTCTTTCTGTTTCACATAAATTGAAATAAAAAAATATGTATTCCACGGGCTCTCCGCATCTAGTTTACATTATTATTCTTTATTTCATTCTATTATTTATATATTATTATTTTATTTTTCACTCATTTTCTTTAAATAGAATTGAAAATATCTTTGATAATGATGATCGAAGAATATATAACTCTTTCTTTATTATTATTAATGATAATAAAAGGCAGTTGCAAGATTAAATGGTATTTTGGCAGCACTTATAAATTTGTTCTCAAATATTTAGTTTTAAATAAATAATTAAAAATATTATAATAGATATTTAAAATAATTTTTCTCTATAAATGATTTTAATAGTAAAGTCTATTGGTACATGTCATTTTTGGTCATTTATATCTCCAAAGCACTTCTTGAAAAAAATTATTTAAACACAATTTGTTTATCAAAAATATTTTTTAAATAAATTTATCGAACACAAATTATTTTTTTAAAAGTAATTTTCTAAAAAACTATTTTATAAAAATATTTTTCAATTAAGCAGTTTTGTAACATCAATATCAAACGAACTCTAATTAATCTCTTTTTTCGGAATCTACTTAATCATTAGCTTTAGTAGATTACACAGGGGTGGACCCACACATAAATTTTAGGTGTTCCGGCACCCACTAAACTAGACATGGAATAGGTAAAATTACATAAAAATATACAAAAATGGGTATAAATTATATAAAAATACCCACTAAACAAGAAGTTGGTTAGGTGCACTGGCATTTAGGTTGATCTTCTTAAAGCTCTCCATTGGTAGATGTGCTTGGGTTCAAACTTGGTTGAGGTGATTTTTTATTTTTTCTGTAGTAAGGCACCCACTCTCCTTAAATTTTGAGTCCGTCACTGAAATTACATATACGAAGAATTTCTTTTTTTATTATAACACCTTTAAATATATATTCTTCTTGACACTTTTTTGCTTTAAGAAAAGAAGCAAATTCTCGAGGAAGCACAAACTCCCCGTAACATGAAGAGACATGCCTATCAAAATTTATGGAGACGTCATAG
>NW_025892403.1:0-1301 GCF_002878395.1 Capsicum annuum | reverse complement strand
GGTGACCTCGAAGCTTTCAAGGTCCTCTATGTTAGAACTGCTAGGTTTCTTATCTTTGTCTTTTGGCTTCTCCTTGAGTCCCGGAATTTGCTTTGGACACTTCTTGATAACAACCCAGGCTTGGAAGTTATTTGATTGGAAAAAGATCCTAACCGATTCTTCTAGTAGGAGTAATGTTTCCTATTAAAGTATGGTGGTCTTGTGGGACAGTGACCATCCTGAAGGAGAGTACCAGGAATCTGATAACTGTACATTTGATCTTTGCTCACTTGCAATTAAGCAATGTTTTCCGTGAGACCTGCTCTGATACCAATTGAAATTCAAGCGGGGGGGGGGGGGGGGGGGGGGGTAAATTAAAATTTTCTACTTTGAGTCGACTACAAACTCCTCACAGTCGATCCAACTACAGATCAGAACACTTTACACACAGATAAATCTTAGAACAGTTAAGTCAGTAAATAACAAAACATAAAGTAACAACACAAAGATTTATCCTGGGTCGTCACACCAATGTAGTGCCTACATCTAGTCCCCTTGGGTTTCGAAGTTTCCTTAGATAGTTGAAAGTTTGTCTTGAGTACAATGATAGTAAAAAAGTTTTAAAGACTTATTTTGCTCTTCAGATCTAATGACACAGCTTCAATTGATGTTACAAAGATAACTCGATCCTACTCTTTATATAACAATTGTAAACTAAAGTTACAGAACTTTGTAAGAATAAGAATGAGACACATTAAATTTCTACTTAAAGTTGTGTAAATTGTGTCTGTCTTCAATCTTTATTATTTATAGTCTTCGGCGGTGTCTGCCTTCAATGTTTATTATTTATAGTCTTCGGCTGCTTATCTTCACAAGGAAACCCAAGAGATTTCTTCTCAATCAAGGATTTAAATTGATTCCTTGATTGAGAAATCTAGTCGTTTGATATGTCCATATACGTCTTAGGATCACGCCCATATCAGATATTTTTGTTATCTATCTTTTATTTTAGTCTTGATGGTTGTGGCCTTCCTTTCTTTGGTTTAGATCTTGAGTGATATTCTATATCATCTGTCGTGGTTTCTTGAATGATGATTCTTTTTTCATTCATAATGTTTGATTTGATTTTCTTGCCATGCAGTAGGATATTGCTGTGATCTTTTATTATTTGACCATCCACAATATTTGAGTATCTGCGTCCTTTATTTATGCGATAAGATATTGTCGTGATCCTATGTTCTTTGACCATTAGCAATCTTCTATTATTTGCATCCCTATTCTGCAAAGATTCATCCATTAGTTTGTCATTATTAAAATATTAA
>NW_025892402.1:0-1615 GCF_002878395.1 Capsicum annuum | reverse complement strand
AAAGAAAGGGAGACATGAGGCTAAAAAATTTTCATAATATTGGGTGAAACATACAACTTTTGAAATCGACCCTTTTAAGGAAATAAATTTTGCCCCAGTTTCATTTCATTCTGGATAATTTGAATTTTTTTTTGTTGGACCGAACCCCAGAGTAGGGCTACCTACGTATCTTGTCATAGCAAGAATCGGGTAAAACGTAGTTCATGACATTTCTTTTTGCTTGAATTTGGATTTTTGATTGATTTTTTTTCTTCTTTTTTTTCTTCTTTTTTTTACTCCATTTTTATTGATACTTTTTTTTGACTTTTTCAAATTCTATTTTAATTCCAAAAGAGGGGTACGAAAGAAAATAACACTAAAGCTCAAAAGGGGTAACAAAGGATGACACAACATTTGGGTAGTAGAATGAAATGTCTTCGTCATATTAATCCTTAAAAACACAAGTACATAACATGTAATCTGAGAGTAGAACATGAAGATCATGCGCATCTTTTTCAACATTGATCGTGACTAAGCTCATGCACTTGCGTCACTTTTTTTAAGCTTGTGAAATATACATGTCCACTTATATTGTACTTTTTTTTCTCGATGAGTGACTCATGCCTTTTTGGAGCTAACTTTCTTTTGTTTTTCCTTATAGTGGATAGTATATATCTCCGATCGACCCCATTAAAAATTCTCGAATTGAATCTTCTAATCGATGATCAAGTTATTTTCTGATTCACAAAGTGATTGCCTCAATACCTTCAAGTGAGGCTGTAACTATGTCCCAAAATACCTGAACACTTTACTTATTTTCTTATATGTTTTATCCATTCAACTCTATCTTCTTGGTCAAATGTTTCAGGATTAGATTGGATTTAAAGATCAGTTTGTGAATTCAACACGCATATCACATCACTAGAACCACCGTAGAAAGAGCTCTCTAAAAAAAAAGAGACAACTAAAAAATATACAATAAAAAAATAAAATAAAAGGATACTCATTTGTTGACATAAAGATTGAAGAATTTGAATAGAAATGATAATAAAAGAAGATAAAACAGATCCCTAATTCTAACCCTAAAATAATTCGGGTAGTAGAAAGAGAAACAAAATAGACTACCAAAAATCCTTCCTCGTGGGGAGTAAATTGACTTTTAAATTGCCGAACTTAATATTTTAGCCATTGAATTGCACGTCAGCCTTAATGAAGTCTCCACTATCATTGCTACATCATCTTTCTTTTTTCTTCTTTTTTTTTTAACTCAATTATTTTAAATTTATCACCTCAAACTCTCTCCAAAATAAGTCGTCAGCATTTTCTCTTTTCCCCTACTCCTCTTCATTGATTACAAAACTTTTTCATATGAGTCAAAGGATCACCATGACCCTCATACATATCCAACTTTGGTGTTATGGAGTTTAGAGGCAAGTGAACATTGAAACATGTAAAATCCTTGTGAGAACTCTCCTTTTCTCTTTCAGTATTTGCATGTTTCTCATATTTTACTCCAAATTTTTTACTTTTCAGATCATTTCTTATTATTCCTCATTTCTAACAATCTACACCAACTCATCTCAGACCCTGTATCATTTTTGGTGGGTCATCTTACTTGTTCTTTGAACATGGTGTT
>NW_025892401.1:0-4691 GCF_002878395.1 Capsicum annuum | reverse complement strand
AAAATGATTTTATTTCTACGAATGTGTGGCGTGAACCGACAGATTTTCTAAATGAGAATTTTTATCTTGCTAGCAAACTGTTGTTCAAATAAAAAAAAGATCTACAAAGAGCGGCTAGGCCCTATCATTTTAAAGAAGGTAGGGAGTTCTTTGTCGTTAAGTCGGGAAAAGAAGCCTTTAGAATTTGTTGCAAGCGTGTAGATGAAGGTTGTTTATTCAAACTTTGTGCTACTAAAGATAGTAGTAATAACTTATGGAAAATTAGAAAATACATCGGAAAGCACACTTGTAATATGGGTGACTGTCGCGGAGGTCACTTCAATTTGGATATAAATATGATTGCAGCTGTTCTTGTACCATATATTGAAAAAACACCAAGGTACTATTTTTTTGAATTTAGCTGATGATACAAATTAATACGTTATTTTATTTATAATTGTTATGCGTAATTGTTCACAGGTATCCCATCAAAGATTGTCAAACACTCATTCTTAATAAATACCACAAAATAGTAAGTTGTTGTAAGGCTTATCTTGGACGAAAGCGCGCCTTTGAACTAGTCTATGAAAATTGGGAGGGCTCCTTTCATGAATTGTCAAGGTTCATGGCAGCTATGAAACATTTCAATTCCGTCTTCATTGATGAATGGCGATTCGAACAACATGAGGGATTTGATGAACGTATTTTCAATTATGTGTTTTGGACGTTTAAGCCATGTGTCGACGATTTTCGTTGTTGTCGGCCAGTGATATCAATAGATGGAACACATGTATATGGTAAGTATGATATTAAATTATTAATTATAGTAGGTACAGACGGAAATGGATTCATATTTCCATTAGCTTTTGTCGTAGTAGCGAATGACAGCCTTGATACATGGACTAAATTTTTGTATGATTTGCATGAGTATGTTGTGTGTGATCGTCAAGGTATTACCTTGATATCTGACAGACATCATGGCATTCTTGGAAGTGTCTCGATAGAGCATAATTGGCAATCTCCTTTTTCCTATCACCGCTACTGTTTAAGGCACTTGAAAGCAAATTATCAGAGAGCGTACAAAAGTGTTCGACTAAACAACCTCTTATGGGCAGCTGCAACTTCTACCCAAGAGAAAAAAATCTTGTTACGAATGGAGTTGATAAAAGAGACTCACTTGCTAGCATATGAGTGGTTGACGAATATTGAATTAGAAAAATGGACCTTGCACAAAGATGACGGTACGAGATGGGGTATGCTAACAACAAATAGCTCCGAGTCATTCAATGGTTTGTTGAAGTCGGCTAGGGGACTGTCAGTGACTACAATGGTCAAAATATATTACAATATGATTGTGGATCATTTTGTTCAAAGATCAAAGTATGCAAAACAACTATTGATTGACAAACAAGAATGGATGCCAAATCCTTTCAAAAAATTTGAGGAATATAGGAAAAAGGCATCGATGCATAGTATTCAAAATTATCTTGTGACAGATAACATATTCGAAATCAGGACATTCAACTCCCACCATGGAAAGGGTGGTAATAAACAAATTGTTAATGAGACGCAAAGATCATGTACGTGCGGTAAATGGCAATCAAATCACTTTTCATGTTCTCATGCAATTAGGGTGTTTGAGTTTGTTGGAAATTCTGCGTGAAATTATATTGCATCAAAATTCTCTGTGTCATGCTACAAGTGGGCTTACGCGAGACAGTTGAATCCACTTGGTGACGAGGACTATTGGCCAGAAAGTCCATTCTCAATGATTGCAAATAAATCTTTTTTGCACAAAATAAAGGTTAAGTCAAACAAACCGCACTCCCAATGAAATGGATGTTTCACAAAATAGTCTTTCTCGTAAATGTTCTACTTGTAAACAACCAGGACATGATAAGCGTAATTGTCCATCAAAAGAGCGTAATGCACATAGAGCAGAAAGTACTCCAGGTGGTGCTAGTACTTCTAGGAGATGATGACAATTGTATGTGTTATGAATTATTTAAATGCTATTGTATCATGTAGTTTCATATTAATAAATGGTGTCAGTATTTTACTCAGAGATGAAATATTTAATTTTTATAACATTATAGTACAATAAAATATATAATATAAAAAATTATATATCCTCTTCGTCGGTTTTAGGAACTACATCAACTTTCTCTTCGTCGCTATAATTTAGACCCCAATTTAAATCAGTTTGTTGCATTTTCTCAACTAAATTCAGTTGATTTATACAACTAAAAAAATATTTTGTTCAGATTCAGAATGTGATATTTATAATGTAAAGAAACAAGTGAACAAGTTAAGGTTAAGAAATTCGTGCTTTTGTAAAAAATGTGTTCATATTCAATATTTTTTTTTGTAAAACTCACTTTTTAAGTGAGTTATCTATTTTCTCTCTATTTATAAACAGTACTTGCAGATAAGTGTAGACATGTACAAAGTTGAATTGTCAATCAGTCAAAAAAAAAGAATAAAACTCACTAAAAAAGTGAGTTATCCTTCTTTTTTTGTAAAACTCACATGTTAAGTGAGTTATCTATATCTATTTATGAATAGTACATGTAGGTGCAGAGATGTACAAAGTTGAATTGTCAATCAGTCCAAAAAAAGAATAAAATTCACTGAAAAAGTAAGTTATCCTTCTTTTTTTGTAAAACTCACATTTTAAGTGAGTTATCTATTTATAAATAGTAACTATAGGTGCAGATAAGTGTAGACATGTACAAAGTTGAATTGTCAATCAATAAAAAAAAAGAATGAAACTCACTAAAAAAGTGACTTAGCCTTCTTTTTTAGTAAAACCTGTTTTTGAATAGTACATGTACGTGCAGAAATGTACAAAGTTGAATTGTCAATCAGTCCAAAAAAAAAGAATATAATTCACTGAAAAAGTGTAATTGGGAACCAAAAGATGCCATGAAACTAAAAAAAATACCAAAATATGTCATGTTTTTAAAGTGTGACCAAAATATTCTTAACTCTCTTAAAAAGAGAGTTATATGCATTGTCACATTCCTTTTTTTCACTCCCAAAAAGAATTGATTTTTAAGTTTCGAAAAGATTTTTATTATGAAGTGACAAAATAAAAATTTATTCCGAAAAGGATTATGTTTACATTCAAAACTCAGAGTCGCCACTTGGCATAATCTGGTGTGCCAAGCCACCTTTGGAAAATCCTTTTCAAAACAGTTTTGACTCTTTAAGACTGGTTTGCGAACAGAGATTTCGGATAAGGAATTCTGTTGACCAAGGGGAAGGTGTTAGGCACCCCTCGATCCTGTGGTTCGACCACGGTCGCTTGGTGGAGCATATCGGCTAATTTGACATTAAGAATGTATAAATCACACAAAAACACATAAAACAATCAATCAAACACACGAAACAAAATGAATTCAAAATATAGTATTCAGTCTAATTATACAGTTCAAAAATTAAAAAAATATGAAAATGTAAATCCTATCCTAAACTAATCCTAAACTATGCTCCAACGCTTTATCCGATGCCTCGGGCCTTCATCACGAACCTCCTTTGAGTAGAAGATACCGCGGGGAATTCCTCGGTGAAGAAATACAAATGAACTCGGGGCATTCCCCGACTAAATGAATATATTTTTTCCGTGCCAGAAAACCAAACCATTCAACATTCCACGCATTCAAACAAATCAACATTCCTAAGTCTGCCCACCCAATCTATGTTTGCCTACCCGAGCTCAATCTATCATGACATTATCACATCAATGATATGAATGAATCAAAATAAATTAACGCTTGTTTTTTATCAATTTCAATTCCAAGCCCCGCTAGCTTTCGTTTTTATCAATTACACCAACAATTACTCTAATTTGTTTCACATATCACCGAAATCACGTCATCAAACACATAACCATAATATCATAAGATCAACAAAATCCAACAAACATAATCAACCCCTACGTAATCACAACATCATTATATCAAATTAGAATAAAATAAGGAGAAAAAGTTAAAGAGATTAACCTTCCAATAATCGACTTTCGTTGATAATAAAGAATTAAAGAAGCCAAACTTGGAACCTCGACTAGAAAACCTTAATGACAAGCCACCTCGATATCAGAAAATAATAGCCAAACCAGCTTCAAAACCAATGAGAATAAACTCTTAATACGGAATTCGAATCACGAACATTGACCCGATTTGATCACGAAAACCCGAAGCCCGATATCAAAATGAACTATCAAAAAGACGAACCCAAGAACACCAGTTGACTCAATAAATAACCAAAACCAACAAAAAAAAGATATTAGGGACTTTTAGGCTCGAACCGATCGACAAAACATCCTATAAACCAATTTCGGCGGTGAGATTTGCCAGAAAAATAGTCAGAACGTCGTTCATCTCTCCGATTGTGAAATCCCTCTCTCTCTCTCTAACTATTTTTGCTCCGATCCTCACTCAATCAATTTCTATCTATCTCTCAATCTCTTCTCTTTCCGATTCGGTATGTGTTGTGCGCGCCAGTGAATCAGAGAGAAAGCAAAAACAAATGAAGTGTGGGGGTGTCTTTTTTAGTGGTGACAATGGGTCAGTTCTGTGTGTATCCCTATATTCTTTTGAAGAAGTATTAGAACCAACAATGGAGTCTATCTTTTTTTTTAGAGAGTGATGGTGTGGAGTCTATCCCATGGTTTGTGCGGGTGAGATGAGTATATGAGAGAATTCTTGATC
>NW_025892400.1:0-2336 GCF_002878395.1 Capsicum annuum | reverse complement strand
AAAGAAAAAAAGATCATTAATTTGATTAGTTTCGTGAGCATGAAAAAAATGAAAAGCAAAAATAAAGAAAGACAAAAAAAAAATAATAAATAAAAATTTAACTCTAAAACAGAAGAGTAAAAAGTTGAGTTATCTAAAAACAAAAAAGAGAATGTAAAGGAATAAGGAGAGAAAGGAAGAAGAAATTATTTTGATAAGTGAACCCCCCAAAAGTTTATATGTCAAAATAACAGGGGCCTCGTGCAAATATAATGTGGTGCATGAGGTCCATAGTAAATTTTTTTTTGAAAAGTAGGACTAGTTTTAATGTAAATCCGACACGTCTTCTAATGGTTTAATAATTACTTCTCGCAAAGAATTATAAAAACTATTCAAGTATTCTTCTTTTTTATTTGTTACTCTGGCTTCTCAAAATACTTCTAGTGTTTTTCATTTACAAGCTTTAAAAAAAGATTTATTAGGGATGATTGTATTTGGCTATTTTAGCCTTATTTATTGAAGGGGACGGTTAAAAATGGGTAAAAGTTTTATATTGATTGAGGTGAACTGGGTCATTTGATTATATGAATTTAAACAATTCTCCCTTCATAAGCTAGTTTTTGATATGTGAATTAGGCACAAGGCCTAATTTTACATTTATGTCTTAAGATATAATCTCTTCTCCTATACCACAATGACAATTAAAAAAAACATACCCAATGTAACTTCACAAAGTGAGATCTGGAGAGGGAAAGGATGTATTACTCTATTTATGTATCATAATTAACGAGTTTGTAGTCTTCAAAACAATTACCACTAAGGATAAAATATGAAAACAATATTTCTTTTTTTAAAAAAAAAAATTTTGAAATGGCAAATATTTATAGTAAGGACGATAAGTATTATAAACGGAGGGAGCACTAATACGCAATCTTGAAAATGAACGTTGAATCAACTTGTTAATTAATTAGCCATAAGTCTGATAAAAAAAAATTTAGGAAAATCCTACTAGTAGTAAACGTCAGCAAAGAACGTCTAATTAATTACAATTAGTAATTTCATAGGATTATCCAAACGTTTTACAATTGGAAAACTGTCATCATCTTGAGGATGAAGTTTGAATGAGTTTCATTTTTTTTTTCTCTCTCAAGTGACAAACAATCAAATCCAATTGACAAAATCATGCATCTCGGGGCTAGCAGTAGTCAATTTCTTTAAGTCAGATTTTTATTTTTTTGACAAGTTACCAATAATTTTTTTATTTTTTTTTATAAGTTGACATTTGAGAAATCAACTCAAGTTACTTGTTAAACAACGTTTAATTCATATATGGTTGAAAAATCTTAATAACTCAGTTGATTGATTTTTACTTTGTTCATGAGCATTCGATTCTCCATATTGTAATCTTTCTCCCCATTTCACTTTCTCCAACCCTCAATTTTGTTGAAAAAAGAATAATATGTTGCTGCTGATTAACTATTTGTAACCAATTAGCTAATAAGAGGGTAAAAGAAAGAATTTAATTAATTACAATTTGCAATTTTTTGGAATAAAGAAAACATGGATAATTGGAAATTTGGAATATATAGTAGTCATTATTTTGGAGGATTAAGTCTGAATATGCTCTTTTTTTTATTTTAAAGTAGTCCAAAACTTTGGATTGGTATTAGGAGTTGTTTTATATTGCAAGAATGTGTCTAGTAGTTGTTATAGCATTACGAAAATAAAACAATTAGTTGATGTCAAAGAGCCGCCATTATAATATGAGAATGATGGTTTTAAATTAATCTTCATAGTTACATTTTCAATACGGCAGTTTTACGAATATATTGCGAAGTTTTAAAATTTTAAAACAACATTATAGTAATACGAAATCCACAAAATACACCAAAAATCACAATAATGACGCTTCATTGTCACGATCTAAGTCGATGGCATGACACCTATTGCTCGCTTTGGGTCTTGGCTTGTAAATAATTTCTTTCAAACCAAGTCATGTGGAACTCCAAAAACTTACATACCATGTGAATTAACTTTAATTATACATTATAAAGCCCTTTATTTATTTATTTTCTCTCATTTCGATGTGCAATTTACCTAAAATGTCATGTAATATTTAAATATCTTACTTGACTCACCTTCATTAATTCGCCTCGCCCTTCATCAGGGACGTCACAACTCAAAATAAGTATTACTAGAGCATATGACTTATTAAAGGACTATTCGAAAGCTTTTGTTAAGTGTAATTAGGCGTCGTTTGGTGTGAGGTATAAGAGATAAGCAATCTCGGGATAAAATGATCTTTCATTTTATCTCATGTTTGGTTGGAGGCAAGGTTGTTAAGTGGGCCGGGTTGG
>NW_025892399.1:0-1321 GCF_002878395.1 Capsicum annuum | reverse complement strand
CTATAGTTGTTTAAATGTCCCATTCTATCTTGGGTTGTTGTAACAATAGTATTGTTTTAGTGTTACTATATGTTAGTTCGATGCCTTGTTCATAGTGATTTTCACTATAAACGGCAGCCCGGTGCACTAAGCTGCCGCTCTGCGCGGTGTCCGGGGAAGAGCCCCACCACAAGGGTCTATTGTACACAGCCTTACCTTGCATTTTTGTCAGGGGCTGTTTCCAAGGGGCTGTTTCCAAGGCTTGAACCCGTGACCTACCGGTCACATGGCAGCAACTTTACCAGTTACTCCAAGGCTCCCCTTCAGTGATTTTCACTATCCGGGAAAAAAATATTCCAAGTACAAACCTTAACCTTTACTCTGTGTGTGTGTTGTTGCAGACTAGAAAACTTTCCATGTTTCTATTTGCTCCTTTTGATTTATTTGGATTCCATCTTAGCTAGTTTATTTTACACCAAACGTGAATCTTAACAAGAAATGATGAAATTGTAGGCCATTCCCAAAAAATTTGCCAACAATCTGAGAGAAAAGCTAGGAGATTCTGACCTAGTGGTGCAACTTGGAATGTCAGACTGACTCTAATTGGAGATGCATTATTCCTCAAAGATGGGTGGAAAGAATTCGTGGACGCCCATTCCCTAGAGGAAGATGACTTGTTAATATTCAAGTATAATGGATCGAGGTTTGATGTTTCAGTGTTTGATAGGCAGAGCTTGTGCGAGAAAGAAGCTTCATGTTTCGTCAAAAAATGTGAGCACGCTGATGTTGCAAGTAGAAGCAGGACAAAGAGGCATACACCTAGAGAATATTCTTCACGCGATGTGTCTGAGGCCCCTCCAACAAAGAAACCTAACCTTGCAGCGACTCCGACATCAGAGGACACTAGTAAATCTTCTTCACATGATGAGTATGAGCCCCCAGCAAAAAAGAAAACACTTGCACCGACTTCAACATCTACGGACACTAATGAATCTTCTTCACATAATGAGTGTGAGCCCCCAACAAAAAAGAAAACTATGCTTGCTTCGACTTCAACATCTAGAACACGGAGTGCTCGAGCTAATGCCAAGTTGCGGTCCTAGGGGAATCAAATGTTTGTGTCATTTGGTGTTTTCGATAGTTGAGTAGATGCTTTTTGACCAGGGTATTTCAGGTAATTTGAAGTTCAAATTCCGTTAGTTTGTTGTATGTCCACAGAAAAGGCTGAGTTTTTGCCTGAATTATATATCTTTTAAGAAACTGAGTATGCTACAGTTTGCTTAAAAATTTAAAACTGGAAAATTTGACTGTTAAGAACATCTGACATCGAAAAAATGTGACC
>NW_025892398.1:0-1368 GCF_002878395.1 Capsicum annuum | reverse complement strand
AAAAAAAAAAGTAAAAGAAAAGCAGAGAGATAAATAACCTGAAGATTAGCAAGTGAAGAAGACAATCAAATAAAATGAAAACTGTAAATTTATAAGTTAGAAATACCACACTTATCCGAAAAAGAGGCATTAAATCACTCCTACAAATTCTCCACAACCTTAACTAAATGCATTTTATTGTTTTGAATTTTAAAACTAATAACTCAGACTCCTAACAATTCTCTACAACAATCTGCATTTTTTTATGCTTTAACTACCCTCAAGTCTCATCTAACAATTTTAAATTTATCTTATTAGATATTTTATTATTATATATTTTAAGAGAATTTTTTGACATCAATTGTTACCAAATAATACTGCATATTATTACTCCTGCTGCAACCCCTATATTATTTTATATTTATTTTTATTATATTTTTATCTTTCATTAATATTAACTCATTAAAACACGTTAAAACTCACCCAATAAATTTGTTGATATGATTGAATAGCATAGCATGAACACACTTAACAAATAAAGTAATACCATAGGGTAAAATTTATGAGAGATGAACTTGTTAATTAACTGACTGTTACACTTGGTTTATTATATTATATTACTTCTCCGGTTCATAATGTTCACTTTTAATTTGACAAGTGCTTTAAAAAAAATAGAGAAATAATTTAATAAATTATTCATTCTTCAAATATAATAAATTTTTTACATTAAAAAATATATTAATATCAAGAATAAAATAAATAAAAAAGGGAAAAATACAAATAAATGTCCTTAGATTGTTTATTGTAAGATATAGCAAAACTTTTAAGTTTGCAAGTTATAGCAAAATCAATATAAAAAGGGAAAAAAACATTTTTAATTATATTTTTAAAAATAAAAAATAAATTTTATAAAAGGAAAAGAGATTTCATATCAATAAAAAGGAATATCAGTTATTATTAAGATATCAATTATTTCTTTAATCTCTCTCAAACGGTTTTCTCTTTTTTTTTAACTATACCACTTTCTCCTTCATCGGAATATTCATACGTGGTTTTTTTTTTTGCAATTCTTCATTATCAAACATAGAATATTTTTTCTTCATCGTTATTTTCTTTTAAATTGTTTTGCCTAATTGACTTATCATTCTTCTAATAATTTTTAATTCATGGGTTTTGAATTTGCAACAATATTGATGGTACAATTACTTTATGAAAATTGATGTCAATAAATATTATATGTTAATAATTTATTTTTAATCGGTGATATAGGTAATCTAGTATTCGTGTATTATTTTGGACGGTTAATTTGAAATCAATTTTTATATAACAAAATCATGCTTTTGATGGATTCTTATAATTTTTATTATATGAAAACAGTATAGAACACAA
>NW_025892397.1:0-2096 GCF_002878395.1 Capsicum annuum | reverse complement strand
CTTTCAACTATAAAACTTACTGAGTACAATCTTCTTTCAACTTCTAAGTGTGTTATTAAATCTAACGACGTCCATCAAAACTTGTGATTAAAATTGTTAGAAATAAGCTTATATGTACTGTATTTATTTGAAAACTTAGGAGTTCAATAATAAAATATTATTCTATATTTATTTATTTTAGGATTAATCTTTATTTTTGATAAAATGCTTCAAGTTAGTTGTTAGTTTCTTCTACTTCAAACTATTATCGAAAAAATTACAATTCATAAAGAAGATGATGAATTCCTGCAAATCAAATAAAAAAAAAAAAAAACAACTAGGCTCTCTAGCTAGTAGAAGAACTATTAGAGATAATACTCAATTACCCTTCTAACTATACCCAAAAAGGCTATAACACACCTCAACTTAAAGGGGGTCCTATTAGACCCCTGAACTAATTAAAAGTGTAATTCTGACACCCTTAGTGCTTACGTGGCACATACATGGCACAACACACTGAAGTATCCACGTAGACACACGTGCGTGCCACGTAGGCACTAAAGATGTTAAAATTACATTTTTAATTAGTTTAGAGAGCGATAGAATCCTCTTTAAGTTGAGGTGTGTCATAACCTTTTGGGATATAGTCCAGGGAGGTAATTGGGTATTTTCTCAACTATATATAAATATTTTAAAGGATTTTAATTTTAAAAAATAATGCATATTAACGGATACCATGATCAATCATTCACTATCAAATAACATTAGGTGATTTTATATAACTGTTTCGTAACTTAAAAATGTTTTAAGGTTTCGATATTATTTTTATCAATCTTGTAATATTATTTCAAAGAAAATTATATTGCCTCGTCAATTTGGTTGTAAAATCTGAATACATTTATCAATTTGGACAATAAATGTACTTCTTATTTATTTCATTTAAAATATAACTACCTATTTTAAACTCTAATTTAACATTCTTTGTCTTTTTAATTCATTTTTAATATTATGATTTGTGTCTTTTTAAATTATATTACGCACTTATTGATAAAATATATTAAAAACTAATTTAAGAAGTATAAAAGTAAAAATAATTGGAGGCCTGTTAATATTTCATGTTAAAAATAAGGACTATTTAAATTCAAATTTCAGACTTGATGGACTATTTTGATCATGGGCTATTTTGATCATTTTTTGAGTCACTTTTAACAATTATTAGTTTGCAAGGAAAACGCACAAAATTGAATGATATTATTGGAATAAAAAAAAAAGATAAATGACTTTAGTGAGATATTTTGCTAAGTTAAGTGACAATATAAGGAATTGTCATGAAGAGTAATAAAAGATAATTTTTGATGTTTTCTTTTTGAATAATAAAAGACTTGTACTATTAATAAATATGTTGCAGTGGATGAAATTGTTTCCTCCTTAATCAAAGATCTTGAGTTTGAGGTCTGAATATGAAAAAAAATTTGATAGAAAATGCATCCTTGAATGAATTCTACACACCATAAATTAAATTAGTCGAATTTTAATGTGTGTGTATCAGACATCAAATGAAAAAATTTATATTAAATCTATTACATTAAAAAACTTAATAAGATAAGAAAATATTAATTGATTATCAGGATTAAAGATTAGGGAAATGATGTCATATATCTAGTACTAGCACTTACTCTGTCCTAATTTAAGTTAACCTTGGTCATAGATTCGTTAATACTTTTGAAATATTCAAACAAAATTTGAATTGAACATTCAAAATGCGTTTAATCGTATTTTATAAAAATCTATTTTAATTTTTTCCTGAAAAGTATAAAAGATGACTTATATCCATAAAATCTAAAAATTATAAGAAAATTAATTAGCTGTTTGGACATGACTTTTTTTTTTTTTTTTTCAAAAAATTATTTTACTTTAGTAAAAAATGAAGTGTTTGTCCATGAAAATTCCAAATATAATTCCGGAATTGTATTTGAAAAAGTGAAAATAAGTTTTAATTGTTTTTACTTTTTTCACTTATACTTATCTCACAAAATTTTACAAATAACTTTAATTTATATTCATGGTCAAACACAACTCCATTTCTACCTTTAACTTTACTCCAACTCCGACTCAAA
>NW_025892396.1:0-1160 GCF_002878395.1 Capsicum annuum | reverse complement strand
GGGGGGCTTGAACCTGACCAATCACACATTAAGAGCAACTTTCAAGTGGCA
The DNA here is from genome assembly GCF_002878395.1 of Capsicum annuum. Taxonomy (NCBI): domain Eukaryota; kingdom Viridiplantae; phylum Streptophyta; class Magnoliopsida; order Solanales; family Solanaceae; genus Capsicum; species Capsicum annuum. Next base: position 1,109 of record NW_025892396.1, on the reverse strand, counting down.
TACCGAACAATCTCACCAGTCAACCCAGTTGTTATTGTGGGTCCACAACATATATTTAACATAGTACTCTGATATATATATATATAGATATACAAACCATATATACAGAGTTTTTCTCGAGGCTAGCGGGTGCACGTGCACCCGCTAGCCTCAATGTAGGTCCGCCTCTGTGTTCCGATATAGTGAAATTTGGGAAGGGTAATGTGTATGCAATTCATACCACTACTCAGATGAAGTAGAGAGACAGCTTTCGATAGACCCCCGACCGACTCAGGATAAATAAAAGTATAACAAATAGAAAACATAAAAACATATAACAAAATGAGATAACACACTGCTAGCTAATACAGGAAACAAGACAACCACAAGATAATGCTATAAACTATCTATTCAAAATCATTAACATCATGAATAAGAAACTCCAAATGCAGACAAAACACTCTACTCTACTGTTATAAACGAAATCCTACCGACTAACTTTCTACCCTAATCCACGCCTTCCACACCTTTCTATTTCCAAAAGCTGTAACTGCTCCATATCATTTGTAATCACCTCCTTCTAATATTTCTTCGACCTACCTCTACCCCACTTAAAACCATCCATAACCAGTCTCTCACACCTTCGTACTGAAGCATTCGAACACCTCCTCATCACGTGCTCAAACCAACGTAACCCCACTTCCCGCATCTTGTCCTCCACCGAAGCCACTTCCACTTTCTCCCGAACAATCTCATTTGTAACCTTATCTCTCTTGATAAGGTCACACATCTATCGCAACATCCTCATTTCCACCACCTTCAATTTTTGGATGTGAGAGTTCTTAACTGACCAATACTTCGCATCATATAACATAGCCCGTCGAACTTTCATTCTATAAAACTTATTTAGCGGGAACCAAAAGTTTAAGATCTCACACACATATTTGAATTTGAAGTAGAAAAATTCAAGAACGACCGACCACTTCAATAACAGTATGCTTAACAAACCCAATAAACCTCAAACCTTAAAATCATCATCTTCCTTTTATCCTTAAACCCTAATTCTACTCCTTATCAAAGAACTCAAAAAATCAAGAATCAATGGAATTTCAAAAGAGAAAGTTAGCAAC
>NW_025892395.1:0-1958 GCF_002878395.1 Capsicum annuum | reverse complement strand
TGATGAACTAAGACTAAAATGACAAAATAGGTTTGTAGTATCCTAGACCGGTGCCGTAACGCACCTTAATACGTTAAGTGGTGACTCTCACACCCTTACTTTAAACACAATCCCAGAAAGAGTGTGTCAAGTTGAATCCTACCTTCTGCGAGGAAAAAAGGGCGCGACAGCTGAAAATCAACCGGGGCGTACCAGGGAGGTTGAGGATTATCCTAGTGTGGTCCGTTTAAATTTTTGTGGTCATTAGAGTGGACAAACGGGCAAAACAACATGAACGAAGCATTTTCAGGCCAAATCGGTGTGCTATAGCCCACGGTTCAGGGGGTTAGCTCGAGGTTCGAGTGTGCTGTGGCCCGAAAATCGATCGGGGAATGCCAGGGAGTTTGGGGATCACCCGAGTGTGGTCGGTTTGAATTTTTGTGGCCATTTAGGTGGATAAACGGGCAAAACGGCACGAACGTGGAGTTTTTGGGCCAAATCAGTGTGTAATGCCCACGGTTTTGGGGGTAGGCCCGGGGTTCAGGCGTGCTGTGGGCCAAAAATTGACCAAGGCATGCCAGGGAGGTTGGGGATCGTCCCAATGTGGTCCTTTTAAGTTTTTATGGCCATTTCGATAGACACACGGGTGAAACGGCGCGAATGGGGCATTTTCGAGCTAAATCGGTGTGCGATAGAACACAGGTTTGGGGGTGGACCCGAGGTCCGGGCAACCTGTGGGACGAAAATAAATTGGGGCATTTTCGAGCTAAATCCGTGTGGTATAGCCCACGATTTTAGGGGTGGGCTATGGGTCTGGGCCTGCTGTGGGCCAAAAATCGATTAGGGTGTACCAGGGAGGTTGGGGATCGTCCCAGTATGGTCCGTTTAAATTTTCGTGGCCATTTGGGAGGACAAACGGGCAAAATGGGCGAACGGGGCATTTTCATACCAAATCAATGTGCTAATGCCCATGGTTTCGAGGGTAGGCCCAGGGTCCGGGTGTGCTGCGGGTCAAAAATCGATCGGAGCATACCAGGGAGGTTGAGGATTGTCCCAGTATGGTCTATTTAAATTTTGGTGGCCATTTAGGTAGACAAATGGTCAAAACAGTGCGAACGGGTTATTTTTGGGCCAAATCGGTGTGCTATATCCCATGATTGCGGGGGTTGGCCCGAGGTCCGGGCGTGCTGTGGGCCAAAAATCGACTGAGGTGTGCTAGAGAGGTTGGGGATCATCCCAGTGTAGTTTGTTTAAATGTTCATGGCCATTTAGGTGGACACACGATTGAACGGGGCATTTTCGGGCCAAATCGGTGTGCTATAGCCCACAGTTTTGTGGGTGGGCACAGTGTACGAGCGTATTGTGGGCCAAAAATTGATCGGGGCATGCCATGGAGGTCGGGGATCATCCCAGTATGGTCTGTTTAAATTTTTATGGCCATTTGGGTGGACAAATGGATGAACGGAGCATTTTCGGGCCAAATCGGTGTGCTATAACCCACGGTTATGGGGGTGCGCCTGGGGTCTGGGCATGCTATATGCCAAAAATTAATCGGGGCATGCCAAGTAGGTTGGGTATCATCCCAGTGAGGTCCATTTTAATTTTCGTGAACTTTTGGGTGGACAAACGGGCGAAACGGCACAAATGGGGCATTTTCAGGCTAAATCTAGCCCACGATTTTGAGGGTGGGCTCGGGGTCCAGGCGTACTGTGGGCCAAAAATCCACCGGGGCATGCCAGGGAGGTTAGGGATCGTCCTAGTATGATCCATTTAAATTTTGTGGCCATTTGGGTGGACAAACAGGCGAAACAGCGTGAACGGTGTATTTTTGGGCCAAATCGGTGTGCTATGGCCCATGGTTTTGGGGGTGGGCTTGGGGTCCGGGCATGTGGGCCAAATATTGATCGGCGCCTACCAGGAAGGTTGGGGATCATCCCAGCGGTCCGTTTAAATTGATTGGGGCATTCTAGGGAGGTTGG
>NW_025892394.1:0-2713 GCF_002878395.1 Capsicum annuum | reverse complement strand
ATAGAGATGGAGTTACAGAATGTAACGATGAGTTTCTGTTGTTGATGAAATTGAAGATGAGGAAGATGGAAGATTAGTCTTGAACGCCATTAATGAGTTCTTGAAACTTTTTGTTTTGTTAGAGAGAGAAGATGAAAGAAAATGAAGAAGGAAAAATAATAATTAAAATTATATATATTTATGTAAAAAAAGCTAAAAATAAAGTTTTAATGAGTAATTTTCGTGCAGAAAGTGAAATACACTCACTTTACCACCTCAGCCTTTAGGGAGCACATAATTTCATTTTTAAAATATTTAGAGGGGTGGAAGGACCCCTATAAAATTCGAGTGCGTAGTTGAAATTTTTGATAAAGAGCTGGGGAAAATTTATGCTATTATATCAATTTATATATATATATATATATATATATATATGGAAAGAGATTATTATGAAAAAGTTGGAGAAAATATTGGGTGCCAATTTCTATCTCTTTCCTTGTTAATCTTTACTGTAATTGTAAAACAAGAAAAAAAAAGTTTTACATTTTTTTGTGTAAATAGACCCTAAATACATTTAAACTAGATTGTAGTTATTGAAAGTTAGATTATGAAATTAGTTTGGAGAGAACTATTTATTTATTTATTTATTTTTGTTTTTTCAAGGTATTCCCACAGCTGGTAGCCGTGAGACTAATCCTCTGTTTCTACTGTCAGTGCACTAAGCGGTAGGGAACTGGCCACAGAATTTTTTTCATTCACCAGAGGTGGGGATCGAACCCCAACCCCTTTCTTAAGGGGTGAGGTGCTGAACCACTACACCAACCCTTGTGGTTGATCTAAGTTAGTTATATGTGAAGTTGGACCCTATTTTAACTTACTCAACTTTAGCCCAACCTGTCACTTTTATAAATCAACTAAAAATACTAAAAATTACTTAAAATTATACCTTAAGCTACTAATCTATAATCTATTAAAAGTGTGAAGGGTCTTAGAAATATTGTTTAAACTTTTTGTCCTTCATCAAAAGTCTTTGCTTTAAACAAAATTATCTTTTCACTATTTTTTATTAATATTTAAGTGTTGAAAATTAATTAAATATATTTATTGTAAAACCTATCGTTATTAGAAGTCATCAGAATTAATGATTTTTTCTAATATTTAAGTGTTGAAAATTAATTAATATATTTATGGTAAACCTTTCCTTATTAGAAGTCATTAGAATTAATGACAACTAAAACTTTTTTCATTAGTTTAAGAATTCTAAATCAACTAAATTTGATTAAAGCGTTAGAATAAGAAAAATTTAAGAAGTACCAAATTTTAAAAGTTTTTAAGTACGTAATAAGAATGTAATCAATGATTTTGTGAATGTTTAACTTTAAAAATAAGAAAAAATTTAAATATGAAAAAAAAATCGTACTACAAATATGATTCAAATTGATGTGTCTCTCTTAGCCTCTAGAAGCAGGGAAAGAGGTACTACATAGCAAACACAAAAATAAAGATCGATCAATCACTTGAAACTTCTGATGGTAAAATATATATGTGTTTACACTAAAATATATGTTTATTTTTACATTATTATATTAAAATGTGAAAGATCTTTGAAAAGTGAGTTGAACTTTTTACACGTCACTAAAAAACTCCGCAATAGATAAAATTAGTTAATTTTAAATAATCAAATATTACACGTGCGGTTAAACTAGTATTACTTAAAATCCCAACTCCCAAAATTAATTACATAAATTGTTTTTTACACTTTCTCTCTTCAACTATCTGATACATAACCCACCTCCTTATTTTAACGCCTAATGCTCCTCAAACAATGACTAAAATTAAGGACATAATCAAATGGGTTTTTCAATTTTGAACTACAACATTCTTCTTCAGTTTATTTTAAGTCATCTTCCGTTAACTCCATTAAAAAACACATTCTTCTTCCGCTCAAGTCGTACATCCGACGAGGAGCTCCATCTTCGATGAATTGTTGTTGTTTCTTCAATAACAACAGATCTCGAATTTTAACCATCAGATTTCAAATGTCTACCTAAGTTTCTTTAACTTCTCTTCCATGACTATCGACGCTTTCCCCAAATTTCAACAACGAAAATGGATACCGGTGCCACAACCACCGGATTACCACCTGGCGGTCACCATCAGCGGGCACACGATCCCCTTCATTTTTGACAATTTATGGTTGTTGAATCGATTGCGGGGATGGTGGATCATATGACAATATTCCTTGTAGATACAATAAAGACCCTAATCCAAGCCTTATGTACTTATCCATTAAAATTGTTTGTATACGTATGATACTTGGTGGAGTTTTGAAATCTCAAGGGCTACCTCGAATTCATGAGAAATTGTGGAGTTCTGAGATTCGTCAATGGAAGTTGAAGATGATGATGTAAATGAAGATACGTAAGAATGATGTATCTGTTAAGAGAGATCAGAGATACATAACAATGATGTATTTGATAGAAAAGGATAAGAAGATGCATCATGCGATCCACCACCAAATGTACAAGAGCTATGTATCTTACTGAATATTAAGTTATAGGTACATAAGGAAGATGTGTTTGGTTGAAAATCTACAAAAATCATTTATGAGAATGCTTTTTGTGCTATTGATACATAAGACTTATGTATTTGAATGTATCTCTATGATATTAATATTTAAGAGTTATATATCGCCATCAATCAGTACTTATGTATCAAATGGTAATGTATCGTG
>NW_025892393.1:0-1213 GCF_002878395.1 Capsicum annuum | reverse complement strand
CAATGACTTCGAGTCTTAGAAGATCAAACAAGATTAAAGAAGAAAAAAGAAAAAGAAGAATGTATTGAGAAGAGGGACTCTTGCTGAATAGATTTTTTGTATATTAAGAGGTATTTATAGATGCAATCATACCAACTACTTCTAAACTGATCAGGTGCCAAAGTACTCAAACTGTTAACTACGATTCTACAGGTAACTAACTTTTTAAGCTACTATTCTTCAACAACATTTTGAAAATATTCAGCACTTTCATGCAGGGATGCTAGCATTTTAACACTTTGACCTTGAACGAGTTCTGGATGTCTTTGCTGAAACTGCTCAACTGTTTGAAGAGGAGAAATTACAGCTGTATAAACTGCCAACAACTTCACAAGATATCGAAAGAGACAATAAGACAGACATGATAATAAGAAACTAAAAATAAGGAGGTAACACAAAGATTTTTACGTGAAATATCCTTCACAAGATGTAAAGGATATCAATATAGAGAGATTTGAACATAGTATTCACAAGTATCGCGATATAAAGTTTCTCAACTCCTTAACTATTTTTTCACAAATTTTATTCCCACGTCTTGTTGTACAACATCTTTTAATTAATTTCCAAACCTTTTCTTAGTGTTCACGAAAAAATTATTTGACTTGATCAGAAAAAGGAAAGACAAAGTCAGAGAAGTAGGTGTGATGTAATAATCCTGCAATCCATTTTACATTTGAATAATGTTTTGCTTTCATATATTCCCTTTCTTCTGATGGACAGTTTCTTCACTTAACTTAAAAGAATTACTATATCACACCTACTAGTCTGACTTTATCTTTGTTAATTAAATCAAATGATTTAGTCATTAACACTGAGATAAGCGTTGGGAATTACTTAGAAGGTCTTGTACAATTTTCTGATACTTGCGGCAAGTACTAAGTTCACATCTCTCTATATTAATATCCTTTTGATCTTGTGAAGCGTATTTCACGTGAAAATCTTTGTGTTACCTCTTTCGATATCTTAATAGGTATGGAAGCTTACATAGCTGTAATTTCTCTTCTTCAAACACTTGAGCAGTTTCAGGAGAGACACCCTGTGCTCATTCAAGGTCAAACTGCTAAAACACTAGAATCCCTTCATAATACTGCTGAATATTTTCAAAATTTTCTCGAAGAAGCTAGCAAGAGTAGATTTGATCCTGAAAAAATCAAATCTTTCGAGGAAATAATAA
>NW_025892392.1:0-2581 GCF_002878395.1 Capsicum annuum | reverse complement strand
GCTGGCAGAAAAATCTTCTCCAGCTTATTGGTTATAACAACTATATTACTTTCTATTCGCGCCAGATTTTTTTTTTTAATGTGGTGGCACATAAGTCTTTGAAGAACAAATTGATCTCTGCTATTGATTTCCATATGTTTTCAGGTAAACCAATAAAAGTAATTGAAAGTAATTATTCCATGAAAACATGACAATCATGGATTTTTATTCTATGCAAGATTCCTTGTGCCATATCAACTCTCTTTCCCAAATTTGAGGCATGTCTATCGGGCATCTTCAAACTTTGGACCTACTCACAAATTTAACGCTTTTGGTCCAACTTGAATGTAAAACTAGCCTTGGGCCTAAGAAAATTGCCATTGGGCCCCTCCTATAAGTGTAATTCTCTGCGTTTGCAATATTCTGGTAAGTCAAGTCTGGCCTTAGGATTATCCTTTGTTTTGCCTGTGACATCCATCACTGTGTTGAATAAGTTGTCAAAATAGCTCTTCTCAGTATGCATGACATTAACATTATTTCTTAGCAAATTATTTGGCCAATATTCTAACTCCTAAAATATACTCTGCTTAGTCCAGTTATGCAAAACACCATATCAATCAGGCCTGTACAATGGTCCTTCGCTGGCTTTAGGCAAATCCTGACCGATCTCACAGATGTCATGATCAGACAACCTTTGAGTCTCCTAAATTCATGATCAGATAGTAAGAAACAACGATGACAATCAAACCATGAATTTTTCTGCCATATCTCAAAGTGAAAGATTTTATTTTTTTCATGCAGTATGGACAAGCTAGTTTTCCAGCTGTTATCCACCCAGACAACATTCCATAGGTAGGAAAATCATTAACAGTCCACATTATATATACACACAGATTGAAATTCTATTTAAGTGAGATGTATCAAGTTTTATGGTCATTTACCACCCGCGTATATATACCCATTTATATCTGACCTTAGCTCATTTGTTCATTATTCTTGCACAACAACAAAATTAGGGTTTTCTCTCTAAGATTAATCCCTAAGAATAAAATCCAAATCTTCTCCAAGAACTCAGAGATTCAGATCCTTCAAGTTCAAGAACTTCAAGAAAACTCAACCCAGGTATGCATAGTGTTCATCCATGGATTCCTTTCATCTGTGGAGCCCAAGAATCACGTTTTAAAAATTATGTGTTGTAAATATTTTGTTGTTGTATGGTTTCAAGTTAGGATTTTTATGGGTTATTATGAAGCTATGACATCATGTGAGTTGAAAACATGTAAAATTTTTTGTTTATGATGTGTTAGTTTGATCCTTAGGCCTATGCCCTAAATGGTGCATGAAAGGTGTTTGGTTAAATGTTTAAGAGAAACAAGAAACATGTATTATGAATTATTATGGCCTAAAAGATGAATTTGTGCTATTAACCTTATGCTTGAATGGTTTTCCTGCTATTGTTGAACAATGAATGTGTTGTTGGAATGTGATGATGTTACGGTATGAAATTATGATCTTGATTATATGAATTCCTACCATGTATAAGATTATGTTAACCATGTACTTCATGAAATCCCCAACTTTTTTTATTATAAATGGTTGATATTGATCATGTATTCAAGAATGTCAAGAAGTGTCAAGTCTCCTTCTATCGAGTCCTGGGGGTACTTGTACCCAGAAAATATAGTTGTGTGCCTAGAGATAAGTCATGTTTTCACGATACCTATAGTCAAGCCATGATCCTTAGACTTCAGTCAGTCGTATGACTCAGGAATATCTTAGTAATCTCATGAACTCAGTCAGTTATCAGAATTTAGTAACATTCCATCAGTCAACGGAATTTAGTAAACTCAGTCTATGTACAGTTCAGTTAATCATGTTCAGTGTCCATTCAGATTAGGGTTTCCACCATTTTCACTAGAGTACCTGCCAGATTAGGGTACTCACAGCTTGTCCTTACCAGTGGCACAGTATTGACACCCTTCCAATCAAGGAATAGATTGGACACCAGCTCAGCTATTATAGCATATTTACTCAGTCTCAGTAAAAGAACTTAGATAGTTCTTTAGAATATCAGGACTGTCAGATACAGTTAACTCAGATACAATACAGAACTCAGATAGTTCCATCAGATTCAGGACTATCGCTACAGTCATTCATGTTATCAGTAAACTCATGTTATAAGTCATATCAGTATTCAAATTCAGTTATCATATTTCCACGATCTTACTTATTATGTATTTATGCATGTACTCTCACGTTCATGTTAGTCAGCCAGTTAGTATTGTTCATGCATATGAACCCCATTCAATAGCCTACCTTACATGCATACTCAGTACATTCCATCGTATTGATGCATTTGCGCTATGACATTTTACTTTATGTCATAGGTTTAGAAGCATGCACCCCAAAGCAGCAGTAGGATTTCAGATCATCAGCAGACAGACTAGTAGTGAGTCCTCATTATTCGAGGATGCCTAATCATTTTAGTAGTTTAGATTATAGTTTACTTCAGTAGTTGGAGTTAGCTGGGGACATGCTCCATCGACTACTTATTCAGACAAATCATATTTTAGAGACTTTCTAGGGTTTAGGTTTTTGAGTT
>NW_025892391.1:0-1371 GCF_002878395.1 Capsicum annuum | reverse complement strand
ACCTTTAAAGTCCCTACACTTAACCATTTTCAACCTACCAAGTCATCAAACATAAACACTTTGAAAACAAAAAAGCACCTTTAAAGTCCGTACACTTCACCATTTTCAACCTACAAAGACACCAAACATAACCACTTTCAAAACAAAAAACCCTTTAAAGTCCCTACACTTAACCATTTTCAAACTACCAAGGCACCAAACATAACCACTATGAAAACAAAAAACACTTTTAAAGTCCCTACACATATCCATTTTTAGTCTACCAAGTCACCCAGCATAACCAATTTCAATATAAAAAAATTACTTTTAAATCCCTACACTTAACCATTTTCAACCTCCCAAATCACCAAACATAACCACTTTCAAAAGAAAAAAGTACCTCTAAAGTACCTAAACTTAACCATTTTAAACCTACCAAGACACCAAACATAACAACTTTAAAAGCAAAAAACACCCTCAAAGTCCCTGCACTTAACCATTTTAAAACTACAAAGTCACCAAACATAACAATTTTCAAATAAAAAAAGCTCCTTTAAAGTCCCTACACTTAACTGTTTTCAACCTACCAGGTCTCCAAACACGAAAACTTTCAAAACAAATAAGCATCTTTAAAGTCCCAATATTAACAAATTTCAACCTACCAAGTCACCAAACATTACCACTTTCAAAACAAAAAAAACACCGTTAAAGTCCCTACACTTATCCAATTTCAACCTACCAAGTCACCAAACATACCCACTATAAAAAAAAAGAGCACCTTTAAAATCCCTACACTTAACCATTTTCAACCAACCAAGTCACCAAACTTAACAACTTTCAAAACAAAAAACACCTTTAAAGTCCCTACACTTAACCATTCTGAACCGACCAAGTCACGCAACAAAACCACTTTTAATACAAAGAAACACCTTTAAAGTCCGTACACTTAACCATTTTCAACCTCCCAAGTCACAAAACATAACCACTTTCAAAATAAAAAAGAACTATTAAAGTCTCTACACTTGATTATTTTCAACCTACCAACACACAAAACATAACAATGTTCTAATCCAAAAATACCCTTATAGTCCATACAGTTAACCATTTTTAACCTACCAATTCCCCAACATAACAAATTTCAATACAAAAAAACAACTTTAAAGTCCCTACACTTAACCATTTTCAACCTCCCAAGTCACCAAACATAATCACTTTCAAAACAAAAAAATGCATTTAAAATCCCTACATTTAACCAATTTCAACCTTCCAAGACACCAAACATAACCACTTTAAAAACAAAAAAACACCTTTAAAGTCCCTACACTTAACCATTTTCAACCTACAAAGTCACCAAACATAACGATTTGCAAAATAAAAAAGCTCCATTAAAGT
>NW_025892390.1:0-2904 GCF_002878395.1 Capsicum annuum | reverse complement strand
TTGCGAAAACAAAAAAGAGGTTCAACTCAAGAAATGTTTTATCTTCTCCGCCGTCACCCAACCTTCAGCACGTGTTCTACGCCTACCCCCAATACCTAGCTCCACTCTCAAATGCCCAACATCAGTACCAAACTCCACTCCCAAACATCCAATCCTTATACCAAGCTCCACAGCCAAATATCTTTCCCTAATACCCAGCTCCATATCCAAATTATTAGTCTCATTTCCAATCCACTCCTTCAAATAACCGAACAAATTTCCTAGTGCCTCAAAATTATCACCAAGTACCTCTTCCTACATATCAAAGACAGTACAACCCCCAACGTCCAAACCATGAAAAGAACCTTCCTTAAAACTTCACCCCACTAGCTGAAAGTCGCACCCAATTGTTTGAAAGATTGAAGAATGCTAGTCATTTGCAACCAATACAGCCAAGGAATGTCAATACTAACTCTCGATTTTTTGATGCAAGTCAACATTGTGCCTATCATTCAGGAGCAGCGGGGAACAATACAGAGGATTGTGGCTACCTGAAACATAGGATCCAAAATTTAATCGATCAAAAAGTCATCACGCTCCAGGCACCTACACCAAATGTTAACAGTAATCCATTGCCTAACCATGCGGGATCTACAGTTAATATGATTGAAATAGAGGTCAAATGGGCATCTGGCAAGACCATTACCCAAGTGAACTATGAAAAATGTAAAAGAGCAGAAAAGGTAGGAAAGATAGAGAAGGTTCTGGATACCTTGAGTATCAATGAGAAAGACCCATTTACAGTGATGACCGTACCAACTCAAGTGTACGCTCCCCCGCCAAGGAAAGAATTTATTGTGTAGACCGTTGCTGCCCAAGGGATGATGCGATCGGGACGATGCTACATCCCAGAGAAATTCACCAACAAAAGGGATTCACAGAGAAGGCCAATCACTGAAGGAAAGGCTGAAGAATTTTGGAGGCGTATGCAACCCAAAGATTATTCAATTGTCAAACATTTAGAGAAGACACCAGCTCAAATCTCTGTCTTGGTACTATTAATGAGTTTACAATACCACCGATAAGCTTTATCGAAGGTCTTGGATAAAGCATATGTTCCCGCAGGGTCGTGTGTAAAGAACCTGGCTGCGATGATAGGATATCAGTCTACCAGGAAGGATAGGGTTGAGGATGAGTTAGAGAGAAGTTTGTTTAGTACCTTGCCACTCCTGTGCCAGTCATTTCCTGTACGAGAGGTGTCAGATGATGATGGTCTTGGGGATAGGATAGGAGATTTGTTCGAGGGATGCAATGCTGTATCAGAAGATTTCCCAAAATCCAGTGGGTTGAAGAAGATGGCGCCAGGGGAGGCCTTGTAAAATTGGACCTCCACTCCACTCATAACCTGTCACCCGTCGTGGTAGGTGAAAGGAAAATTACTAATAGTTTTTAAAATCAGTGATGATCTGGCGGAGGCCCTGCGATCCACTTTTTATATCTCAAAACTTTCTTTTCGTATTTTACTACTTTAAAAAAGGCATGGACTTGTATTTGCACAAGTCATGAGCTATGGTTTTGTAATTAGCTCTCAAATTTCAATGAAAAGGCCTTCATCTATTAAGAAAATTTTATTATTTCTAGAACACTCCTAGTCGTATATTTTGTTATTATTTTGTCATCATCTAACTTGGTTTGTTTGTCCCTTATAGTAATAACAACTTAAAATCTACCAATGTTATGTCATGTCAAAGTTTAAACAAACAAAATAAAGGGATCGATGATGATTGGAAGGACGGTGATGAGGAACAATTAGTTGAAGATATGGAGGAGTTTGAGAATCGGGAAAAACCTAACCTAGAGAAAACTGAAACAGTCAACCTCAGAGATCATGATGAAACCAAAGAAACAAGAATCAATGTCCACCTAGCAGAAGCACAAAAGAGAGAGCTCATTCACCTATTTTAGGAATATATTGACGTGTTTGCTCGGTCCTATGATAATATGCCAGGGTTTAGCACCAGCATTGTGTCACATAAGTTGCCAATAAATTCTGAGTTTGATCCAGCCAAGTAAAATATGCGGAAGTTCAAGCCAGACTTAAGTTTAAAGATAAAGGAAGAAGTGATGAAATAAATCCAATCTACGGCAGTAGAGGTCACAAAGTATCCGACGCGGTTAGCCAACATCGTCCCCATACCAAAGAAGGATGGCAAGATTTGCATTTGTGTTGGCTACAAAAACTTGAATAGAGCCAGTCCTAAAGATAATTTTCCATTGCCCAACATTCATATCCTCATTGATAATTGAACAAAGCATGAAATACAGTCTTTTGTTGATTGTTTTGTTGGCTATCATTAGATGTTAATGGATGAGGAAGATGCAGAAAAGATGGCTTTTATTACGCCTTGGGGTGTCTATCATTATAGGGTAATGCTATTTGGTCTCAAGAATGTGGGTGCAACTTATATGAGGGATATGCCGACCATTTTCTATGATATGATCCATAAAGAGATTGAGGTGTACGTGGATGACGTAATTATCAAATCCCGCAAGATTTTGGATTATCTGACCCATCTAGAAAGATTCTTCAACTGATTAAGAAAGTACTGTTTGAATTTAAACCCTGCTAAGTGTGCTTTTGGTGTGCCATCAAGGAAGTTGTTGGGGTTCATAGTCAGCAGAAGAGGCATAGAGTTAGACCCATCCAAAATTAAGACAATACAGGACTTGCCACCACCGACAACCAAGAAGGAAGTTATGATTTTCATGGGTTGTTTGAATTACATTAGCCATTTTATCGCTCAGTCGACAGTCATATGCGATCCAATTCTCAAGATGCTAAAGAAAAATGCATTGAATGAGTGGACAGAAGAATATCAGAGAGCTTTTGACCTTATCAAGGAATATTTTTCTACGTCGTCGGTT
>NW_025892389.1:0-1328 GCF_002878395.1 Capsicum annuum | reverse complement strand
ATATCTTTACGTACCAGTACTTTTGTATTGACCCCCTTCCCTCCCAAGTTCAAAGGCACAGTCTAGGGGTCCAGAAAATCAGAAGATTTCCTCAGACTGATTTGTAGAGTCACTTGGTGAGCCTTCTATATTTCGGAAGACCTGATATATCTGGCAGTTTCATTTATCATTTATTAGTTTTTGGTCTACTAGGGCCTTGTCCCAGTTTTTAGATAGATATTTGTTTCAGTCATGTAGTGGAGATTCTGCAGACGTTATAGAGATGTTGATTGAGATTGTGGGATATTATTCCCCATTATTTTTTTCATATGATCCTTGACCATCTTTCCGTTATATAGTGTATCTTCCGCATTTTTTTTCATATAAGTCATGTGCATGATTGCCAGATAGATAAGGGGTGTTTCGGGCCTTGATGGTTTAGAATACTCTTCACGGCCAGGGCCCCGGTTCGGGTCGTGACAGTATGTAACTTGTTTTTGTTTGGTGTGGCATGTAGGAGATAAGAGAGGCTTTCTACCTCCACTTATTTCCTATTCTTGAAATTTTTCTTGTCTGAGATCACAATGAGAGTGAGATTAATATACTGCTAAATAGTTACAATTATGACTTAATAGTTAAGCAAAGCTAATTTGAACTAACAATGAACTATAAGGAATATTATTAGTTACTTGATATTAGAAAGATACGAATTGAACAAAATTCAAAAATTAAATAAAAAAGTGTAAATTAACAGATGAAAGTATTCAATTGGCATCCACAGACAACTGTGTTAATAGTGGCATAATCATGATTATAAAAGGTCTGCTAGCACCATAATATAGTATCTACATATGCAATGGTTTCTTCGCTAAAAAAGTACTACTCCTCTAATTTCAAATGGCTCGATAAGTCAAAATTGAAACTTTAATTTCTCCATGTGCTTTTCACTGGATGAAGCATTTCTCCAGATTTTGTAAAAGATTTACCGAGGTTCCTATTTATAAAATAATAGTACAACATAGCAAAAGCTAATGAGCTGCAAAAATACAGAATTTTGAATCAAAAGTAGTACAACAGATAATTGAAGCAGCACTTTGTGAAAAAGAACTTAAGCTAATTGAAAAAGGAATTTAACATACCTTTCAAGATCACTTGATCTTATAACGAAAGAAATCCCCACCCCATTCTTCAAACAGTGCCTACACGTTTTCACTTGGTTTTAGCCATGATGTCATTATCTCTTTCACGATTTAACCAATTACGTAAGATAACCTGCAAATAAATGAACTTTGCTAATAACAAGGAAAATCAATTATCAGTAAATCAATTAAGAAAATATATCATCTTCC
>NW_025892388.1:0-1814 GCF_002878395.1 Capsicum annuum | reverse complement strand
CTATGACATGAGTGTCCTATATCATTCGAGCAAGGCCAATGTGGTGGCTGACGGTCTCAGTAAAATGTATATGGGTAGTGTTGCCTATGTTGAAGATAGTAAGAAGAAGTTAGCTCAGGAAGTTCATCAGCTAGCTCGACTAGGTATTTGCTTAGTCGATTCAGCAGAAGGCAGTGTATGGGTGTAGAGTAGTTTAGAATCATCCCTAGTTTCCAAGGTAAAGGAAAAGCAAGGTAGGGATCCCAGCCTAGTCAAGTTGAAAGAAGCTGTTAGAAATTATAAGGTGGAGGTTTTCTCCTAAGGGGGATATGGTGTGATACACTTCCAGGGTTAGCTATGTGTGCCAGGTGTAAATGACTTAAGACAAAAAAAAATTACAAAACTGCATGATGCACGCTACTCTATTCATCCAGGAGCCACTAAGATGTACCATGTTTTGTGGGAGATCTATTTGTGGAGTGGGATAACAAGAGATATTGCAGAGATTGTGGCTAAGTTCTCAAAATTTTAGTAGGTTAAGATTGGGCATTAGAATTCTAGTGGGTCTATACAGGATTTCATCATCCCCACCTTGAAATGGGAAGAACTGAACAAGGACTTTGTGATGGGTTTGCCTCGCACTCATTGTAAGTATGATTTAGTTGGGTCATTCTAGAAAGGATGACTAAATCACATTATTTCCTACCAGTCCATACGTCTTACTCAATCAAGGATTATGCAACACCTATATTAGGGAGTTGATCAGATTGTTCATGTCCATTGTCCATTATCTTGGATAGAGGTACCCAGATTACCTATCATTTCTGCAAGGCTTTCCAAAAGAGTCTTGGCAACCGAGTTTAACTCAGTACAGTTTTCAACCTCAGATAGATGGTCAAGTAGAAAGGACCATTCAGAATTTAGAGGATATGCTGTGAGTGTGTGAGATAGTCTTTAAAGGTAGTTTGGATAACCACTTGCCTTTGATTGAGTTGCCATACAACAACAGCTATTATTTCAGCATTTGGATAGCTCCATTTGAGGCACTTTATGGGAGGAGGTGTAGGTCTCCTATTAGGTGGTCTGAAGTGGGTGAGGCCGCAGTGATAGGGCCTGACTTGGTATTTTATGCCTTAGAGAAAGTTCAGTTGATCAAGGAAAGGCTTAAGACAGCTTAGAGCCGACAGAAATCATACGCAGATATGCAAAGAAAAGATCTTGAGTTTGAGATTAGTTCTTTTATAGACTTAAAAATCTCTTCTATGAAAGAAGTGAAGCGGTTTGGAAAGAAGGGGAAACTCAGTCCCTGATATGTCTGTCCTTACCGAATTCTCAGTCGTTTTGGAAAGGTAGCTTACGAGATTGAGTTGCCTTCAGATCTATCTTCAATTTATCAAGTATTTCATGTCTCCTTGCAAAGTAAATGTATAAGTGACCCACCATCCGTAGTCCCCATAGAGGGCATAGATGTTTAGAACAGCCTCTTTTATGAAAAGATTCCAGTCGAAATCCTTAACTATCAGATTTGAAGACTAAGGAACAAATAAGTCCCTCTATTTAAAGTTCTTTGGTAGCATTAGTCTGTTGAGAGAAGTACTTGGGAAGTAGAAGAAGATATGCAGACAAATTATCCTCACCTCTTCTCCACAAACTTAGACTCAGCCTAAGGTAATAGTTTTCCTTAAGCTTATTCAGTTTCATGCTCAGATTTCCATTGTAAACATTGTATCAGTTACTATTGCATGTTCAGTTATATGTACATGAGTTAGTTCAGTCATGTATTCATGCATCAAATATGCATGTTCCATATAAGCAACTTCAGTTTATCAATAATC
>NW_025892387.1:0-1007 GCF_002878395.1 Capsicum annuum | reverse complement strand
TATGGCCTTTCAATTAATGTTTCCATATTTTACAATCTTTTATGCAGTATACAGGTACAAATATCAGTCATGGGTTAGCTTGTGGTCCTTCGGGGTCAAGAGCACTGTGTATCATTCTAGTTTAGAAAATTGAGGCATTACAAACTTGGTATCAGAGCCTAAGGTTCAACAGTGTCCTATGAAGTCTGAAAACCACATCTAGCTGAGTCTTGTACATGGGTATGTTGTGCACCACACTTATGTGTAAGAGGCTATGAGATGTTTTAGAAATAATTTTCCTTCTTTCATGTCTTAAATTGTGCTATAGAAAGGTTCTCTAAAGAACTCATGTAGATTCTCATAATGCTCCACTCATGTCAACTCCACCTTATTTTTAAGGTACCAGAAACAGTAAAGCTCATGTCCTAGAGATAGGGCTTTCTCAGACAGTCCCTGCAGTTAGTTATGGGATTGGTCACAGAATCAAAGTATCCTATCAGTCTAGTTCTATCCCAAAGTTGTACATATTTCACTCAAGAACATAAGAACTTATTCTTGAACCCTAATTTAGATATGCCATCAGATCCCTTCTCAAAATCCTATGATAGCATAGACCTAGAGTTAAAAGAATGAACCCAGTAGTTTGGCAGTAGGAGAGTTAGGATTATATCATCTATATTAAGCAGATTATGTATTCATGGGGATATTTGTACTAAAGTGAATCATTAGGCTTGAATAGTGCAAGCAAGAAATTAAGACTATTGATTTAAAATTAAGTGTGTAGCGGTGGATGTGAATTAGGAAATACAATATTATTAGTATATGAGAAAATAGTAGCAGAAAATGTGTTTAGTAAGGAAAACATGTTTCGAATAGACTGTGAATGTATATATGGATCCTTGACTTATGTCAATCCCAATCGCATACTATGAGAACTCAATTGCCATCTCAGTTACAATTCTAGTATTTAGTACCCAGTAATAAGTGTTCAGTTCCAGAATTTAGTATTTTAGTATCAGTCTAAACCT
>NW_025892386.1:0-1988 GCF_002878395.1 Capsicum annuum | reverse complement strand
TTTAAGGAAATAAATGTGGGAGAAAGGAACTTTCTTATGCTTATATTGAAAAACATTCTTTCATATGTATAGTGATGCAACAACAAGATAGCTTTGCGCCATCGTCATCGATCATACAAAAGTTATTTGTGTGTAGATGCAGTTAGAACACACCTCGAAGAGACGTGAACCTTTGAAACATCTTTAAGCACAGGTCGTCATCTGTGGGTGCAGGTCAAGAGAGAACATTTTGGTTTGTGCCAAAACGCGACCTGCGCACGCAGGTACAACACAGGTGACGTGACGCTTCAAAAGCAGTGTAATTTTTCATGAATCATTGCTTCTTTTCTGAAGCACCACCTTTTGGCTATAAGTGCTGAATTTTTCCTCACGTAAAGGTACAAACTTTTGAAGTGAAAGATATCATCATCATCTTCTTCTTCTTGAGACTCCAGTGTGATTAACTGCCGTTGAGTGAGTTTGGTGTTTAGCAAATTTGAGGTACAACTATTTGCTGAAGTGAATCATTTTATCCTGGGAGTATATATTCCATAACTTCAGGTACTTGAGGGGAATAAATTCCTTAATGACACACCATGAATTCGGTGGACTTGATTCTTTCTGTCTCGATCTCTTTTCTTAAAGCTGGTTTTACTATTTTTCCTGCAAATAGTTTGAACTTCATATTGATAGTTCTTCAACTATTTGAACTTGTGTTTGAAGTTCTTGAAACTTTCTTTTGATAGTTCATAAGTTGGTTGAACTTGCGTTGAAATTCTTGTTGATTATATACAAATTTTTATATCTGAAAAATAACATCAAAAAGATGTTCAATAATATTTATGAGTTTACCAAGTGTTTTAATATGGCAGACTTGAGTTGCTCTTCGGGACCAAACACCTTTTTACTTTATCAAATGTCATAAAGATTGTATATAGAATGCAAAAGATTCAAGGTTTTTTTCTCAATGAATCCGCAGTAATCACTTCAACAGTATTTTTTTCGAATTGATTTCATTGTCGTTTTATCATAATCTCAAAGAAGCTAAGATGGAGTAAATTGCAACTTATTGGGCGTGCCATGTTCCTTTTATTTAAAATTGGTCAGTTTTACTCTTCATTACGTTTTTGGCTCAAACATGTCCTCAATGTTATTCTTTTGCTCAAAAATGCCCTCGACTATCAAAATAACTCAAACAGGCTCCAAATCAGTCTTATCAAGTTTTCTCTCTTAATCATATTTATACATACATACATACATATATACATACATATATATATATATATATATATACATACATACATACATACACACACATATATATGTGTGTGTACGCGCGCGCACTTACTTGCAGTATTGTTGTTTGAACTCTGAAGGAAATCTTTTAAGTTAGAAAAAGTTGGTTGTGGATGGTTTCAACAGAGATATAAGTAGGCTAAAGAATTATATGGGAGGTGATTAGGCAAGACATGATACAACATCAACTAACTGAGGACTTGACCTCAGATAGGAAACTATGGAGGACATGAAGAAGTTAGTTAGGTAGTTGGGTGTTGTCCTGCTTATGCTTCCATGCTAGTAGCTTTGGTATTACTCTAGGAGCTTCTTGTTATTCAACCTCTCTTACTATTTTATGTTTATTTCACTTTAATTATTATATTATTTTGTTATATGTAATGTTTATATTTACATTTTTACTTGCGAGGTCAATGGAATTGGGTCGGAGGAAGTTATTGTTGGAGTTGTGATACTATCGTAAGAAAGACCTGCAGAGAAAGCAAGAAACTTTTTGTTCAATGAATGGGGAATGATTTCTATTAGCACTTTTAACTTAAAAGTGAGCACATGAAGTACTCGTCCCAATTAATATTGCACTATTTGATCCAAATTTATGTGACATTATTTAATTGCAGGCTACGAAATTTAAAAAATAAAAAAAAATTTGTTATGTTTACTAAATTAGTTTTATTAAAGTCGCTTACATTTTAGTGGATTTTTCTTATTAAGTG
>NW_025892385.1:0-5306 GCF_002878395.1 Capsicum annuum | reverse complement strand
TAGGAAGACTCATGATATATGTGTCAACCCTAAACTAGTAGGAAGACATCTCAAACCTACGTTGGCTACGTAGTTCTATAACTCAGGAATTGTTACTAAGGGTCAAACCATTTACTAATAGAAATGCACCTATCCCTAGGTTTGATAGGTGTTGAATCCTACTCCTAACTGAACTGATACTGATTACGGGACTGAACTAAGTTTAACTGAAGAAAGAACTAACTCGAATTACTAAACTGATCTAAGTTTGAATGACATGATAATCGACTAAACTGATAATGCTCATGCATGTCTGAAACTATTCTGAAAATACTGAGATTAAGTAAACAACTAAATTTTGGGTATTCATAACCCCCAGGACTCAATAGTAATAACAATAGGACCACATGAAAACTTTGAAACCATAGAAGGGAATCCTTGTTCGACATTCGTCATTTAGGCATTTCATCAAACACATGAGGGTCATAAGTTAAAGCATGAGAATAGTTAAAACATGTGCTACTAACATAATTGCAAAACTAAAATCATGGTTTAAGGATGTAACATGCGAAAATCACCATTCAAACGTGTCACGGGCAAATTCCAACGAAAACACATGTTAAACATAATTTGAAATCAAAGTTCATAATAGCTTCATGTAGATAAATCATAACACATGTAAAAATCATAACTTTAAACTTGAGAACGGATTCTTGGACTCTATGGGTGAAAGTTACCCATGAATGAACATCACACATACCTTAATTTAAGAATTCGTGAAGGTTTTTGGTGGTTTTCTTGAAGCTTGAGCTTGAATCTTGGAGAGGCTACAGTTTGTTCTTGAGAAAAAATGGTTTCTTCTGAGAGGAATTGTGAATAAAAGGGCCAATTTTGCCTTTTGGGACCCTTAATCCCATATTATGAACCCCTTGGGTAAAGGGAAAAGACCCATTTATCCTTGCATAAATGAGAACAAAAGCGGGAAAAATTAAGGGGCGGGTTATGGAGCGGACGTCACAAGCTCTGTGCGGTGCGCTTGAGATGGTGTCGTGGGATCCACTACAGTGCACTACAGGGCGCGCCACGAGCTAATCACATGCCCTCACTTCCTCTCTAAGAAAAATGGTTATACCATTTATCTCGAGTATCGGATTAAGGCAAAATAGGTATCTTTGGAAAGATGACTCAATTATATACAATTTGGTGGGTATTGAGCTGCAAAATTCTACATATATCAAAAGTTATACACGTTCAAAGTAGACCTTTGTATAATGAATACCAAACTTTAGACGAATCAAAGGATCTTAGCTCAACTTTGTTCTAAGTGATTCCTATGAACATTTTTCATCTCGAAAACGCTTAACATACTATGATAATGATCATGACACATGGATTCAAATATAATCATAGGATTATAGCTTACATACGTAGGAACGATGGTTTAATTTCTAGCTTGAAAATATGAGGTGTTATATTATCTCCCCCTTGGAATCATTCGTCCTCGAATGAGACTAGTTAGACTGAGAGTACTGTACTAAGATAACTGAGATCATATACTAAATATACATGACTTGGAACATGACTTCATAACTGAGTCTGAGCATAATACATGAACTGAACTGATTTCGTAAATATTATACAATGACATGAGAATGGTTATAAGGCTGAGATAGAAACAAAAGAGTCAACTTATGAGTAACCATTAGCCTGTGTTGGATATAGTTTCGTGAAGATAAGATGAGAGATTTAGGACATAGAAACTTGGGGTGTTATAACATCCCCCCTGAGATATTTCTTCCCCCGAATGATATTGACTTGGCTAAAATACTAAGGAAAAACTGAGATGCTACATTAGACACTTATTAACTGAATCATGGCTGAATATCTGAATCTGAAACATGATGCATAAATTGAATTAAATTTACAACTTGCATGGTCATGAATGAATTCACCTCATGAATAGGAAAGATGGAAAATCATATGAGCTTTTTTGTCTGTCTGCTAAACTGAATTTCTGGCTATACTGACTAAATCACACTAAAAACTTATACTCAACTATACATTCTACTTCAAAACTGCACTTCACTTGAGGCTACTTAAAATATTCACATGGGCACTGATAACTCCATCTACTGAAGTCTGGGCTGAACTGAATTCTCTCACTATGTTCAAGCCTACTCTAATCTACAAAGTGCACACATAACACTGTAATACTAGTCTGAACCATGAATTCAATACCCCATGCATTTTCACCACTTCCCATCTCAAGAATAATTCTTCTTACCACTTCAAAAACTAAATTTAACCCCTTATTAGGAATTCACTAACGCACAATGCATTTATCCACTTATACACCAACATGGCATTCACGCCTATCTTCATAACCACACATGAATTTCTAGGCAAACAACCAGAAAAACATCTTTCTCACATTCTCTGAACCCCTATCAATAACAACTTTCTTGCACTATTCTTAAGAAGACACATACAAAAAATTTCAACTAATAATGACACATATAAAAACTTGGCCTCAATCTTACTTCACACTTACATCCTTGGCTAAAACAAGCATACAATAATCTTTCTTCAACGAGAAATATTTATTCTCTCCCATCTAAACAACCGCTCATCATTACTATGTTAATATTAAGAAGAGGTCACTGAAAGGTTAGAACATAAGGACCTGAAGCATGAATGAACACTATATAGAACTTGACACTTAACTGAGGCTTGAGGAATAGAATATCAACATCATTGATTCATCAAGAGATCTAAACTGAGGATATACATGACATAATCAGAATTTCGCTGATCATTAGGAGTGTAGCATAAATCATGGGAACTGAGCATACTGTAAAACATAAATACATGGGTCATGAATTGCATAACCTGAGTTTGGAGTTCATAAATTCATGGAATATGATTCGAACAATTGAGTCAACTAGAACTTCTCATACTAGGAACTAGAAGTGTACATGGTTCTTTATGATGTGCATGAACATGAACTATGATCATGGAGCTGACATGTAAGGCATGAGTAGGTGTCATAATAGTTGAATTACAAAAATTCATACTGAGATAAGAATGGATTGGGCATCATCCTCCCTTACTGCTATTCTACAACATACTGGCATCACTATTAGAATCTGAGAACCTGACTTGGTTACTAATTCTATCATCTCCCCCTTATCCTAAATCTCTCATTCTAAGACTGTAGGTATAAACTCTAAACTGAACTATCACCACTTCATACTAGAGTTTGGGGTATAATAAGGCACATAAATGATAACTCAACCTGAGAGATGATGACTGATAATGTAAGACCTACTGCTAGTACTTCCTTCTGATATACAAATCTCTAGCTTTTTATAACCCCAACAATCATTATACAATAACTTAAGCACTAACTAACTTAGATTTTTTTAGGAGTATCACCATACCATGAGTTCACAACATCTAGTGCTTCAACTCTACTTTCTATTAGCTCAACCTTCAAAAAATCAAGCTTAGCTTCTAACACTTAACATGGATATTCTCAAACTCTTAATGAACCATACTTTCTTTCTTTATAGACCACTAATATCATATCTCTATATTTATATTTTGAATGAACAACTTAAATTCTCGCATGCACTATTTTAAGCCTACTGATTCACCTTCATACAATTAGCCCCATGGATACAAAATTTACTAAATCCAAATAATACTATCCCCACTTTACTGCTGCTAAACTTCTGGGTTCTTGCTTCTAACTTAGGTCATATACTACCATAGAATTCTAAAAATAGATCTAAACGCACATTTGACTTTAGCTTAGTGCATGATTTTCATATACATGGATGAACAAGTGTTGAACATAAGGGACCTGATGGGATCCTTTTAATCCTGCACGCAATCCCATAAATATCTGTGGGGACCATCTGAGAAAGCTCTATTTGTAGGGATTTGAGCTTGACTATTTCTGTTACCTTAAAAATAAGGTAGAGCTAGCATGAATAGAGCAAGATGAGAATCTATATAAGTTTCTTAGAGAACCTTTCTATAGCATGATCAGAGACTTAAAAAGAGGGAAATATTTCCTAAAACATCCTGTAGCCTCTTGTCCATAAGTGTGACGTGCTTCACACCCATGCATAATACTCTGCTCAATGCGACTTTTAGAATCTCTAGGATGCTCTAAAACCTTAGGCTCTGATACCAAGTTTGTAACACACAGGAGTACACCCTGGATGCCATATGGTGCTTACGGTCACAAGTAACCACAAGCTAACCCATGAACAAGTATCTGCTGTGAGTACTGAATAAGATTAATAACAATGACATGTGTAGAAATTAACTGAAAAATGCCATAAGGTTTTAGGTTCTAAAAAAAATACAACTGAATCCACAAAACTGAAATATATGTATAAATACTAAAATCTGACTAATAGGACTGACAAACTAACTGACTGTTTAAAGTGTCTGAAAAGCCTCTAAGAAAAGCCCCAACTAACTCTGACTGACTACTAAACTGAAATACTAAAATAAAGATGAACATTCCTCGATATATAAGGACTTACTATGACACTACTGCTGATAGGCTGATTTCTCTAAGCACGGTCAGGAAACTATGCATCTGAACCTATGATATTAAACATCATAGCATAAGAAATGAGTATGTAGTCGGTTCTTTGAATGTACTGGTATGCAAGATAGGGTTAGTCTAAAATGCATAGGCTTATGTGCATGAAATAAATGCTGAATGAATAGCATGAGATAATTGAGCATAAAATACGTGAAAGTTGTGAAATTTGAGAATGCATGACCAAGCATGTAACAGATTTTGAAATAGTCTTTAAACTGAAATCTGATAACTGAATAACTGATAAATTATATGCTATGGTCAATGCAAACTGAAACTGAACTCTGTACTTAATACTGAATTGAGACTGAAAAGAGGTATCATCTAACTGACATGGCCCAAATCTGAGTTGATAGGGGTCCAACCTGTAACCCCAGTTGTAAGGGTGCTAGTATCGTGCCATGGGTACTAACAATGGCTTTGTCAACTTTAAACTAGAAGGAAAATATCTTGTTAACCCTAAACTAATAGGAAGACTCATGAGATATGTGTCAACCCTAAACTAGCCGGAAGACATCGCAAACCTACGCTGGCTACGTAGTTCTGTAACTCAGGAATTGCTACTAAGGGACAAACCCTATACTAACAGGAATGCCCCTGTCCCTGGGTTTGCTCGGTGTTGAATCCTACTCCCAACTGAACTGACACTGATTACGGGACTGAACTAACTTTAACTGAAGAAGGAACTAACTCGGATTACTGAACT
>NW_025892384.1:0-3892 GCF_002878395.1 Capsicum annuum | reverse complement strand
GATAATGATATATTATGACACAGTAAGTTGAAAATACCCATTTTTTTTAATTAATCCAATAGCCCTTAACAACAAAAATGCATCAACTCCTTGTGATTAATATAAACGAACTCCCACGGTGCTTATTTACTGTGAGTTTTAAGAGGTAGCTCCTTTTCAAAAGTTCAGTTCATATTGGGCTAATCCAAGTTACATTAAAATAAGGCAACATCAAATCGAACATTTCAAGTTTGCAAGTACAACACATCCCTTATTATCCTAATTAGCAAAATTTTTCTTGGGGAGACAATTGAGAAAACATGTTAATTAAAATTGTAACTTTATTCGTTAATCAAATCAATCAACTGAGTGATCCCTCTTCACTTTTACTTAGTAAGTTCCGTTTCACTAGAGTAAATTTAACTGATCTTTGAAACTAAATTGCCCATTTTACTCTACTGAACAAAAAATTGATTGAGAAAATAATTGAGAGGCGTGTTCATTACAAATTGTAACTTTATTAGTCGATCTAATCAATCAACTAAGTAATCACTCAAACACCATTAAATTTTACAAAAGACTTCAATTTCTATGATTATAAAACACAGACACACCAAAAGCTATACTTCAAAATCAACAATAACAACAGATACTACTCCATCCACTCTATTTTACTTGTCACGTTTCATTTCACGAGAATCAATTTAACCAATCTTTGAAACTAAACTGAATTATATTAATTCACTATTTCAAATATAAAATTATCATATTTGATGTATAATTTGGACTAACAAACTAAATTGCAGAAGTTAGATATAATGCTACTCCATCCGTTTACTTATCACATTTTGTTTAAGAAGAAACAATATGACTAATCTTCTAACCTAAATTGAATTTAATTAATTCACTATTGTATAAATAAAATTTAGATATTATCTACAAAAACTATACATAAAGTACTATAAATTGCAATAGCACAGTAAATCACATACTTTTCGAGAGCGTGTTTGAGATCAGAAGTAGCTTCAGTAACTTCCTGAAGAGACGAAGCACCACCAAACACAACTCTCGATAACAGTTCACCAATACTAACCATCATTTCCTCCTCTCCACCAGCCGTCTCCCAGTCATCAAACTCCGCCACCGCTTTTTGCATCGGCGACACATCGAATAATTCTCCTCCGCCTCTACCGTTAACCGTCGTGACAATGCCGAACTTCATATCTTCTGATGACAACGGTATAGAAGAAACGAACACATGATGGACGATGTTACGTATGGCAGTGTAAACTGGATGCTCCTCTGTAATGGAACACAATCTGCTGTTTACGGTGGTGACTCTGGCGACTTTCGTCGTTGCTCTGAATGCTCATCTACCACCCATGATTTTTTGTGATTATTTTTTTTTCGTTTTGGAATTTGGATGGATTATGAAATTCTTAAGGAATGAAGAGACTCATTAAAGGGGTAAAATGGTACTTTTAGTATATTAAAAATGTAAGGAAGGCTATTCTTCAAAGACATTCTTATTTAGGGTCAAATATCTAAAGCCAACTATATTTGGGTCTATGACATGCAATTTCCTATTCATAACCCATCACATCAAAACTAGAGCTGTCAATATGGGTTTGGCCCATGAGGCTGACCCAACCCAACCCTTTAATTAAGTGGGATTGGGCTAAGTTTTTTCAGCTCATTTAGAAATGAGGCTTATAAGCCCAGCCTCAACCTTAGAGGTTAGCCCATGGGCTGGGACATTAAAACTAATTATTAAGTATTTTTAAGTTGGTAATTTATTTATTAGGAATTAGAATTTTGTCAATTTTTTATAACTAGCTACTTATTTTTTCATCTATTATTTGGTTGGTACTAGTTTTTTGAAAGTTCTTAGTGTGTGCTTAAAATGGTGTAATCTGCTTTTAGTTGTAAACTTCAAAAAGTTGCTTTTACTCGTGATGGTTTAGTAGTTGTTGCCTTTGCTTAATACAATATTTTGTTCTTTAAATTTAGTCTCTCTTATGTTATTCTTTGATGCATATACTTTGTGTATACCTATATTTATTATCTTAACCATATTAAAATTTTTCTATGAAATTTGTAGCTAATCATCATTTCTTTGCTTATTACAGTAAATGTCATGAGCTAATTACAACTAAGGGATCGTTTGGTCTGAGATATAAGGGAAAATAGTGTGAGATAAAATAAAGGACTATTTTATTCCATGTTTGGCGTGAGGTATTAGTTAGCACTGACATTATTTATCGCACCATCTACACTATATTGATGAGATAAATTATCTGTATACATAATGGAATAACTAATTTCAAGATTAATTTTCCCAGGATAAACTTTTTCCCAACCTAACGACCTTTAAAGGTATTAGTAAGATGCCTATTACTTGCTAAAAGGTAGTAGGAGACATATTAAAGTGAAATCATAAAAGTTGGTGATAGTCTAGTACTTACAATATTTTCGTTTATCATGTTTCGGGTTGCTTTTATTTTTTCTGAAGGGTCGACCCGCCCCAACCCGCGACCCGCTTAAGGTTGGGTTGGGCCACTATTTTAAAGGCCCTTTAATTAAAAGGGTTAGCCCATCCTTGCCCATTTAATTCTCTAGCCTACTAGGGTTGGGTTGGGCCATCCTATTTTGACAGCTCTAATCAAAACAGCATAACTAAATAACAATATTAAAAGTCAAATCGACTGATATTTCCCCCAACTCCCACCCCCACACAAACCCTAAAATAACCTATCAAGAAAGATGGCTTTATACGGGGCTAAGAAGCTAAGAAAGAAAGGGCTTGGGTTTAGAATTCATGCCAATGATGATAACAAGCGGGATGAAATCATAGTGTGTAATCATGTTGCTTTCTTTGTTGTCCATGTCCCCCACTCCTACACGAATTTTCGCATCACCGCCACTGCTCCGTCTTTCTCATCTGCCGCAATAACCTTTTTGGTATTCTTCCCCTTAGATTTCAGTATAATCTTGGAAGACATGTTCGTAGTTTCCTAGATTTTTTTTGGGCAGAGTTTTGATAGAACACCATTTGTTTATCGATCAGTATATTTTGTGTTTTAGATATGGTGGAAAATTCAATGTGGTAGTGACGTCGACGGTGGATATGATTTTCGATGGAGTTTTTGAATATTTTCTCAATGTTTAATTTGTTACTACTGATTGTTCTTTTGTTCTTCCACTTTTGCCTTGTTGGAAAGGAAGAAGCCAACTAGATTGAATCTTTCGATAATTTTGAGGAGTTTTGAGAATTTTTTGATGACACCGGCAAGTGAAGGATATCAATGATTTTATAGTGTATAAATTGTATAGAAAATTGGTGTATCATGGTGTACGAATTTTATAGAAATTGGTGAATCACTAGCTTTATGGTGTTTGAATTATATAGGAATTGGTGTATCAACAGCTTTATGGTGTCTGAATTGTATAAAAATTGGTGTATAAATTTTTTTTGATTTTTGAAATAGTTAGAAATTGATGTATTAATAATTTTATGGTGTCTAAATTATATAGAGATTGGTATATCAATAATTTTATTTTATGGTGTCTTACAAATTGGTGTATCAATAATTTTAGAGAAAAGACATCAAAACCTCCTGAACTTGTCGTCAAAACTTACTTTAGACCCTAAACTAATCGGGCAATTATTTACCCCCCCTTGACAACTTTCAAGTGAATTAATTTCAACCTCAAAATCAAAATCTCACTCCCACAACGGAGAGTGCATATATTACACACAAGCCATGTCATTGCCACATCAGTGTCATATCATTTTCACGTAAGAAATTATAATTTTTTTTAAAAATTAATCCCACACACATATTATTTTTATATATTTTTAAAATATATATATATATATATATATATATATATATATATTATAAATATAATA
>NW_025892383.1:0-1816 GCF_002878395.1 Capsicum annuum | reverse complement strand
AAGATGACCAAATCAACTCATTTTCTACCAGTCCATACCTCTTTTTCAGCCGAGGACTATGACAAATTCTATGTCAGAGAGTTGATCAGATTGTACGGAGTTTTGTTATCCATTTTTTCAAATAGGGGTACGCAGTTCACCTTTTATTTCTGGAAAGCCTTCCAAAAGGGTCTTGGTACCCAAGTTCATCTCAGTACAACCTTTCACCCTCAGATAGATAGTCAAGCATAAAGGACCATTCAGACTTTAGAGGATATGCTGCGAGCATGTGCGATGGACTTTAAAGGTAGTTGGGATGACCACTTGCCTTTGATTGAGTTTACATATAACAAAAGCTATCATTCCAGCATTCATATGGATCCATTTGAGGTGCTTTATGGGAGGAGATGTAGGTCTCCCATTGGTTGGTTTGTATTGGGTGAGGCCACAGTGGTAGGACCTAGCTTGGTGTTTGACACCATAGAAAAAGTGCAGTTGATTAGAAAATGGCTTAAGACAGCTCAGAGCCAACAGAAATCGTACACAGATGTACGCAGAAGGAATCTTAAGTTTAAGATTGGTGATTATATGTATTTGAAAATCTCTTCTATAAAAGGAGTGAAGTGATTTGGAAAGAAGGGGAAGCTCAGTCCCCAATATGTCGGTCCTTAATGAATCCTCAACTATTTTGAAAAGGTAGCTTACGAGCTTGAGTTGCCTTCAAACTTAGCTTTAGTGCACCCAGTGTTCCATGTCTCCTTACTTAAGAAGTGCATAGGAGACCCAACAGTTGTAGTTCCTATTGAGGGCCTAGATATTCAAAATAGTCTCTCTTACGAAGAGGTCCCAGTCGAAATCCTTGAATATTTGATTTGAAGACTGGGGAACAAAGAAGTCCCTCTAGTCAAAGTTCTTTGGCGGAATCATTTTGTTGAGAGAGCTACTTAGGAAGCAGAAGCAGATATGCAAACCAAGTAACCTCACCTTTTCTTTGCAAACTTAGACTTAGCTTAAGGTAACAGTTTTCCTTGAATTTAATGAGTCCCATGTTCAGATCTATTTTGTGAGTTCAATATCAGTCTAGTTGCATAAATTTCTCATATCATGGATATCTTTATGAAATAACTCAGTCATACGTTATGCTTTTAGGATTCATCCATGCATCAGATATGCATGTTACATGTTTAGTGTGATAATTTAGTATATCAGTAGTGTCAGCCATGAAATCATGCTTCAGTTGTGCATGTCCGGTATGTACTTTTAGTTTATCAGTTCTCCCATCATAATTAGTCTCATTCGAGGATGAATGTTCCCAAGGGGGAGATATTGTAAGACCCCGCAAAATTCTAAGCTTAACTCAGTCCTTTAAAGCTTGTTAAGGGGTCCCAGACTTAGAAAATTTTAGCTAAGTATTCAGACTTAGTATTATTTTAGCCTTTGTAAGTTGGCGATTCTATTTCATGACCCTCATGACTTTAAAGTAATGATTTTTAGGTTGAATCATGATCAAGAATGTCAGTGGGTATTTTCGGACAAGTTTTGAATTTTTCAGACTTCGTTTGTATCGCCTATCGTATCGATGAATATTTTCCTCCAGCTCCTAGTGCAAATTCCAGTGACTCAACACAACGCGTTGGGCATCGCATCATTGCCAACGATGTGGTGTATCGGTATTTGCATCGCTAAACCAGTTTTCAATAATTAAAAAACTGTGTCCTCAAGGATATGTGGGTCTTTTCCCCACACTTAGCAGCCCCCAAAACACAAAATTAATCCCTTCTAAGAGCGAAATTCACTCATTTTTCACAAATTGCTCTCAAGAACAAACCCTAGGAGA